>NC_042959.1:58374439-58551986 GCF_901001165.1 Salmo trutta
TCCTCTTCTCTCCTCCCCTGTCTCCTCTTCTCTCCTCCCCTGTCTCCTCTTCTCTCCTCCCCTGTCTCCTCTTCTCTCCTCCTCTGTCTCCTCTTCTCTCCTCCTCTGTCTCCTCTTCTCTCCTCCCCTGTCTCCTCCCCGGACTCATTTTCTCGTCTCCCCTGTCTCCTCTTCTCTCCTCCCGTCTCCTCTTTTCTCCTCCTCTGTCTCCTCTTCTCTCCTCCCCTGTCTCCACCCCTGTCTCCTCTCCCTCTTCTCTTCCTCTCCTACCTCCTCTCCTCTACCTCCTCTTCCTCTCCCTCTCCTCTATCCTGTCTGTCCTGGCCTGCCCCTGTCATGGTGGTGTGTGGCTGACAGTGACTTTACGTCCAAAATGAAAAACAGGCAGTTGGGCACGTCGTCAGGGAGTATGAACATGACCAAGAGCACAAGCATCGGTGGAGACATGTGCAACCTGGAGAAGACGGACGGCAGCCAATCGGACACGGGCGTGGGCATGGTAGGCGGGGACGAGGATAAGAAGAGACGCTCCAGTATTGGTGCCAAAATGGCAGCAGTGGTTGGCCTCTCGCGGAAAAGCAGGAGTACCTCTCAGCTCAGCCAAACAGGTAGGCGTGCCTGAGTCACTTGGGATATGTATCCCTCTGTCCTTCCCTCTGTTCTCTGATGTACTGTACTACCACACTGTCTGTGTATCATGTCTTTCTGCCCCTTTCTCTTTCAATGAATGTCATATGATACCTCAGTTCTTTCCTTTTCCTCCAGTTTGCACATCTTTCAGTCTGCAGGAGTTCAGGATCCAGAGCTGGAAGGATGTCTAGGATGACATGAATGTGTTTTATCCTCATCACTTCTCTCTTTCTCCTAGATGATGACAATCCTACTGTAGAGACATTTTCCTTCCTTTCCTGAAACCCTTTGTTATGATTATTTTTATTTGCAGGAACAGAATTGTACAAGAAAACAACATGCAGAACATCGCAATGCATTGTTAATGATGTGTACGCGATGTTCAAGTAATGGTTCCGTTTCTTGTTTTTCGATACTGTGGTTTTGCAGTTACATTTATGTTTAACATGGCAGAGAGGTGGCTTCAGTTACATATGTTCTTTTTCTGTTCTCAGTCATGTTTTCAAGATACTCTACTCTTAAGGGCCTCCGTATCATGTAGCACCCTGGGTCTATTCATAGACTGACTGGTGGAGATGCAGCCGGTGGGAGAGAAACGTTTTACATTTGATTTAATTTGTGTCACAGTGTTTGTCATGAATACTCGAAGGAGAACCTCTTCTCATAGGTGTATCAGAACAGTATGAACTGATTATCATTGGATCGAGAGAGAGCAAGAGAAAGCAATAGAGAGCAAGAGAGAAAACGAGAGCGAGGGAGAGAGCGAGACAATGATGAAAACAGTCAAACCACCTAGCAAAGTGAGGCTAGAGGGTAACACATTGCCGTAGCCTCTCAATTAAAAAACTAAGCCAATTGAATGTACTCCTTCTGAAGGAAAGGACTGGTAAAGACCATTATTGCAGTGATTTACACCAATGGATGACCTGAAAATGTCAATCATCACAAGTTATTTTCATAACACGTTCCTCAGTTAATATCACACAAAGCAAAGCCCATGAATATAATGTTGGCTCTTTTTACATGGACTTCTATTGTTATTTTGAGAGAGTGGAACTTGAATGCAACAATAAAAAGTGCTGCAGGTGGGTGGATGGGTTGGTTGTCTTGGTCACGAGTTGTCCCTGATTGAGGTCTGGTCCATCTGTAGGAAAGTCAGCTTCAATCATACCCAAGGTCCTGAGAGGTGACGCTCTGCTGTCTCAAGGAGTCATTTGTTCACACCTTAAATGGCCTTTTTTTTGTCATCAAAATCTGTGTCCCAAATAACGCCCCATACACTATATGCTGGTCAAAAGTAGTGCACGATGGAGGGAGTAGGGTGCCATTTGGGACGCAGCCCAGGTCTGGGATGATTATGGTCAATGATCACTCCTCCCTTCTTCATCAGTCGTGTCCACTGAGGGTTGAACAGAAAGGGAGGTGGGGAATGAGTGTGTGTGTGTGCGTGCGTGTGTATATGTGTGTCACTCACGTGACGCTGCCTTACCCCTCCAACCCATGATTTGACAGGCACATGGCATGGGCCCCAGTCTTATCTCTTTGTAGTTTTAATCATTCCTACTGATTGCCCAGCAGTGCATCATTCTGTCATGGTTGCACCACAGCCCTGTCAGTAAAACCTTTCTCCTCCTTCGTCCCTTTTTGACTCGTGACTGAAGTGAGCTTCTGAAGTTCTTTGAGTGATTGACTTTGTCGGATATGGACAATATCCCTGATAGGGTCTCTAGATAGCATATCGTCATGTCTTTATCTGTTCACTTGTCTCTTCTCATTTCTAACCCCATCCATGATGTGGTTGTATAATAAATTAGTTGGCTATAGTGTCTCAATGGTTATTTCACAAAAGGCAAGTGCACAACTTCTCTGGAAATGAATGAGCACCTGCAAAAGTTATATTTGTATTTCTATCAAAAAGAATATTATATAAAAACATAAAAGCGACATGCAACAATTTCAACGATTCTACTGAGTTACAGTTCATATAAGGAAATCAGTCATCTGAAATAAATTCATTAGGCCCTACTCTATGGATTCCATATGACTGGGCAGGGGCACAGCCATGGGTGGGCCTGGGAGGGCGTAGTACCACTCATTTGGGAGCCAGGCCCACCTACTGGGGAGCCAGGCCCAGCCATTCAGAATTAGTTCCATACAAAATAACTTTATTACAGTCAGAAATACTCCTCAGTTTCATCAGCTGCCTGGTCGCTGGTCTCAGACAATCCCGTAGGTGAAGAAGCCAGATGTGGTGGTCCAGGGCTGGCGTGGTTACACGTGGTCTGCGGTTGTGAGGCCGGGTGGACGTACTGCCAAATTCTCTAAAACAACGTTGGAGGCGGCTTATGGTAGAGAAATTAACATTCAATTCTCTGGCAACAGCTCTGGTGGACATTCCTGCAGTCAGCATTGCCAATTGCACGCTCCCTCAAAACTTGAGATATCTGTGGCATTGTGTTGTGTGACAAAACTGTACATTTTAGAGTGCCCAGCAAAAGGTGCACCTGGGTACTGATCATGCTGTTTAATCAGCTTCTTGATATGCCACACCTGTCAGGTGGATGGATTATCTTGGCAAAGGAGAATTGCTCACTAACAGGGATGGAGACAAATTTGTGCAAAAAATTTGAGAGAAATAAGCTTTTACTATTTTTTATTTCAGGTCACTTTACATGTTGCATTTATGTTTTTGTTCAGTATATATATACAGTGAGGGAAAAAAGTATTTGATCCCCTGCTGATTTTGTACATTTGCCCACTGACAAAGAAATTATCAGTCTATAATTTTAATGGTAGGTTTATTTGAACAGTGAGAGACAGAAAAACGCATGTCAAAAATGTAAAAAAAAATTGATTTGCATTTTAATGAGGGAAATAAGTATTTGACCCCCTCTCAATCAGAAAGATTTCTGGCTCCCAGGTGTCTTTTATACAGGTAACAAACTGAGATTAGGAGCACTCCCTTTAACCTCTATGGGACTGGCGGGACGAATTCGTCCCACCTACGTAACAGCCAGTTGAATCCAGTGGCGCGATTTTTGAAACGTTTGAAATACTATTACTTCAATTTCTCAAACATATGACTATTTACAGCTATTTAAAGACAAGACTCTCGTTAATCTAACCACACTGTCCGATTTCAAAAAGGCTTTACAACGAAAGCAAAACATTAGATTATGTCAGGAGAGTGCCCAGCCAGAAATAATCAGACACCCATTTTTCAAGCTAGCATATAATGTCACAAAAACCCAAACCACAGCTAAATGCAGCACTAACCTTTTATGATCTTCATCAGATGACACACCTAGGACATTATGTTATACAATACATGCATGTCTGTTCAATCAAGTTCATATTTATATCAAAAACCAGCTTTTTACATTAGCATGTGACGTTCAGAAAAAGCATACCCCCCGAATTTACTAACAATTTGCTAAATTACTCACGATAAACGTTCACAAAAAGCATAACAATTATTTTAAGAATTATAGATACATTACTCCTCTATGCACTCGATATGTCCGATTTTTAAAATAGCTTTTCGGATGAAGCACATTTTGCAATATTCTAAGTACATAGCCCAGCCATCACGGGCTAGCTATTTAGACACCCAACCAGTTTAGCCTTCACCAAAATCATATTTCCTATAAGAAAAATGGTCTTACCTTTCCTGTTCTTCGTCAGAATGCACTCCCAGGACTTCTACTTCAATAACAAATGTAGGTTTGGTCCCAAATAATCCATCGTTATATCCAAACAGCGGCGTTTTGTTCGTGCGTTCTAGACACTATCAGAATGCTAAATCACGGTCGTGCGCATGGCGCAGAACGTGACAAAAAAATTCTAAATATTCCATTACCGTACTTCGAAGCATGTCAACCGCTGTTTAAAATAAATTTTTATGCAATTCATCTCGTAGAAAAGCGATAATATTCCGACCGGGAATCTGCAATTAGCTAAACAGCCGAATGAAAATACTCCACGGGGGCGAATCGCGCACGCGCCTAATTCAATGGTCCTCTGATGCGACACTTGGAAAAGGAGATAATGTGTTTCAGCCTGAGGCTGCCTCGTCATCGTTCAGGTTTTTCCCGGGTTCTGAGAGCCTATTGGAGCCCTAGGAATTGTCACGTTACAGCTAAGATCCTGACTCTTCAATAAACAGAAGCAAGAACAACAACACCTTGTCAGACAGGGTACTTCCTGCATGAAACCTTCTCAGGTTTTTGCCTGCCATAGGAGTTCTGTTATACTCACAGAAACCATTCAAACAGTTTTAGAAACTTTAGGGTGTTTTCTATCCAAACCTGAACAATAATATGCATATTCTAGCTTCTGAGTTGGTGTAGGAGGCAGTTAAAAATGGGCACATATTTTTTCCAAAATTCTCAATGCTGCCCCCTAGCCCGTAGAGGCTAAGAGTGTACTCCTAATCTCAGCTTGTTACCTGTATAAAAGACACCTGTCCACAGAAGCAATCAATCAATCAGATTCCAAACTCTCCACAATGGCCAAGACCAAAGAGCTCTCCAAGGATGTCAGGGACAAGATTGTAGACCTACACAAGGCTGTAATGGGCTACAAGACCATCGCCAAGCAGCTTGGTGAGAAGGTGACAACAGTTGGTGCGATTATTCACAAATGGAAGAAACACAAAGAACTGTCAATCTCCCTTGGCTTGGGGCTCCATGCAAGATCTCACCTCGTGGAGTTGCAATGATCATGAGAACGGTGAGGAATCAGCCCAGAACTACATGGGAGGATCTTGTCAATGATCTCAAGGCAGCTGGGACCATAGTCACCAAGAAAACAATTGGTAACACACTACGCCGTGAAGGACTGAAATCCTGCAGCGCCCGCAAGGTCCCCCTGCTCAAGGAAGCACATATACATGCCCATCTGAAGTTTGCCAATCAACATCTGAATGATTCAGAGGACAACTGGGTGAAAGTGTTGTGGTCAGATGAGACCAAAATGGAGCTCTTTGGCATCAACTCAACTCGCTGTTTGGAGGAGGAATGCTGCCTATGACCCCAAGAACACCATCCCCACCGTCAAACATGGAGGTGGAAACATTATGCTTTGGGGGTGTTTTTCTGCTAAGGGGACAGGACAACTTCACCGCATCAAAGGGACGATGGACGGGGCCATGTACCGTCAAATCTTGGGTGAGAACCTCCTTCCCTCAGCCAGGGCATTGAAAATGGGTCGTGTATGGGTATTCCAGCATGACAATGACCCAAAACACACGGCCAAGGCGACAAAGGAGTGGCTCAAGAAGAAGCACATTAAGGTCCTGGAGTGGCCTAGCCAGTCTCCAGACCTTAATCCCATAGAAAATCTGTGGAGGGAGCTGAAGGTTCGAGTTGCCAAACGTCAGCCTCGAAACCTTAATGACTTGCAGAAGATCTGCAAAGAGGAGTGGGACAAAATCCCTCCTGAGATGTGTGCAAACCTGGTGGCCAACTACAAGAAATGTCTGACCTCTGTGATTGCCAACAAGGGTTTTGCCACCAAGTACTAAGTCATGTTTTGCAGAGGGGTCAAATACTTATTTCCCTCATTAAAATGCAAATCATTTTATAACATTTTTGACATGTGTTTTTCTGGATTTTTTTTGTTGTTATTCTGTCTCTCACTGTTCAAATAAAACTACCATTAAAATTATAGACTGGTCATTTCTTTGTCAGTGGGCAAACGTACAAAATCAGCAGGGGATCAAATATTTTTTTCCCTCACTGTATATACAGTTCAAGTCAGAAGTTTACATACACCTTAGCCAAATACATTTAAACTCAGTTTTTCACAATCCCTGACATTTAATCCTAGTAAAAATCCCCTGTCTTAGGTCAGTTAAGATAACCACTTTATTTTAAGAATGTGAAATGTCAGAATAATAGTAGAGGGAATGATTTATTTCAGCTTTAATTTCTTTCATCACATTCCCAGTGGGTCAGAAGTTTACATACACTCAATTAGTATTTGGTAGCATTACCTTTAAATTGTTTAACTTGGGTCAAATGTTTCAGGTAGCCTTCCACAAGCTTCCCACAATAAGTTGGTGAATTTTGGCCCATTCCTCCTGACAGAGCTGGTGTATCTGAGTCAGGTTTGTAGGCCTCCTTGCTCGCACACACTTTTTCAGTTCTGCCCACAAATTTCCCATGGGATTGAGGTCAGGGCTTTGTGATGGCCACTCCAATACCTTGACTTTGTTGTCCTTAAGCCATTTTGCCACAACTTTGGAAGTATGCTTGGGGTCATTGTCCATTTGGAAGACCCATTAGCGACCAAGCTTTAACTTCCTGACTGATGTTTTGAGATGTTGCTTCAATATATCCACATCATTTTCCTCCCTCATGATGCCATCTATTTTGTGAAGTGCACCAGTCCCTCCTACAACAAAGCACCCCCACAACTTGATGCTGCCACCCCCATGCTTCACGGATGGGATGGTGTTCTTTGGCTTGCAAGCCTCCCCCGTTTTCCTCCAAACATAAAGATGGTCATTATGGCCAAACAGTTCTATTTTTATTTAATCAGACCAGAGGACATTTCTCCAAAAAGTATGATCTTTGTCCCCATGTGCAGTTGCAAATCATAGTCTGGCTTTTTTATGGCGGTTTTAGAGCAGTGACATCTTCCTTGCTGAGCGGCCTTTCAGGTTATGTCGATATAGGACTCGTTTTACTGTGGATATAGATACTTTTGTACCTGTTTCCTCCAGCATCTTCACAAGATCCTTTGCTGTTTTTCTGGGATTGATTTGCACTTTTCGCACCAAAGTACGTTCATCTCTAGGAGACAGAACACGTCTCCTTCCTGAGCGGTATGACGGCTGCGTGGTCCCATGGTGTTTATACTTGCGTACTATTGTTTGTACAGATGAACGTGGTACCTTCAGGCGTTTGGAAATTGCTCCCAAGGATGAACCAGACGTGTAGAGGTCTACAATTTTTTTTCTGAGGTTTTGGCTTATTTCTTTTGATTTTCCCATGATGTCAAGCGAAGAGGCACTGGGTTTGAAGGTAGGCCTTGAAATACATTCACAGGTACACCTCCAATTGACTCAAATGATGTCAATTAGCCTATTAGAAGCTTCTAATTCCATGACATCATTTTCTAGGATTTTCCAAGTTGTTTAAAGGCACAGTCAACGTAGTGTATGTAAACTTCTGACCCACTGGAATTGTGATACATTGAATTATAAGTGAAATAATCTGTCTGTAAACAATTGTTGGAAAAATGACTTGTCTCATGCACAAAGTAGATGTCCTAAACGACTTGCCAAAACTATAGTTTGTTAACAATACATTTGTGGAGTGGTTTAAAAACAAGTTTTAATGACTCCAACCTGAGTGTATGTAAACTTCTGACTTCAACTGTGTGTATATATATATCTAGATCTATATTATCATGTTTTCCTACAAGTCAGGCAGGCCTGTCCATGTCAAGATCTTGCTGAAAAAATACACACACACACACACACTTCCCCTTTCAGCTCAAATCTTAAGAGCATATCAATATTTCACTCAATGCTTTTAGGTGCATCAGCATGAGTATGTCCGTGTGTCCGTCTCTCAAATCTTTGTCTTGGTTCTGAACCAACCAATGGATTGAGATTCTGCCATGTGGTCCCCCTGCGATGCACTCTCTCTCTTTGGCCTACTTTGTTGTTGCTTTACCCAGAGGCACTGGCCGCTGACTTGAGGGGCGCATTCAAAGGATGGAAGCCATGTGGAGGGATAGGAGCAGTTTGGCCTCACAGAGGTTTGTCTGACTGACAGACAGACAGACGTACAGCGGTTGTTCCCAAGTGGGCATCAACAGGTCACGTGCAAACAAACACACACACACACACACACACACACACACACACACACACTTTGTTCCTTTCATTCTTTTATCTTAGACGATGGTATTTGTTCTTACTTAAAATAGCTCCGTGTAACAGATATAAAGTTCTCACGTGTTGATCTTTAGATATTTCTGCAGAATGGACTGTCTTACTGAAGCAGGCATGTAATGTATTATCCTTGTTATTCGCTATTCTGCCGTGTTAATTCAAGGTTACCATAAGGTTGAGGTATCATATCATATGAACATGTTGGTGTAATTAATCATGTTGTGATAGCTGCTTCATAGGGCTGAGGTTTTTCTGTGTGTGTATGTGCGTGCGCTTGTGTTTGTGTGCGTGTGCTTGTGTGTGTGTGTGCACATGTGGGCGTGGCGTTACTCATGACCAAGCTGAAACACAGAGTTGATTTATAACGTTCGATTGTTTCACACCTCGTTCAGCAGTCTGGTAATTACACTCTAGCCTCGGTGGAGAAGACTCTAAATCCCTATACCTCCTCCTCCCCAAATCTGCTTCAGCAGAAAAAAACACACTTTAGTGCCTCAAATTCTGCAAGCCATTGGAAAATTGTTGCTGTGTCTATTGCCTTATGCAGTGTTTCAAATGTACCGATATTGTAACTAATAAAATGTGATATGTTCAAATAGGACAGGTAGGGTAATAAACATGATCTCCAAAACTTAACCAATCTGTCATATTTACTATCTCAGCATCTTTCTAGGCAAGTTGTCATAAAACGTGCTGATAAAGATAGTGTCGGCAGTTACAGAATTGCATTGCCATCTTGTGATCTCAACGACACTTGATTAATATGCATTCTGGCCCAGAAACATCTGCATCTTGCTATTGTACTTTCTTCAGGTCATGTGTGAGAGCAACATTTCAAGATTATGTTATAATGCTGTAATTGCGTCAAATGGTTGTTTTATGCAACAGAATATAAGGTTCTTACAACTCTATTGTGTCTGTGTGAACTGAAAGTGGGCCTCTGGGAGATTTAACACTGACAGGAGATTTACGATGTCTTTGGGTGATACCGCATTCCAGAGCATGAGTTAATGTTTCTGTACTGGGGTACCAGGGGGAGATGGCTCCAGTATGGATTTGTGGGGCCAGGCCCTGAGGACAGTTTTTACAGCAGATGCTGTCAGCCGTGAATTATATGTATCTTTCATACAAATCTTAACCTTGTGACCCATTCCATACATCTGTTGTTTGTCATGTAGACTGAAGGAGGATGGACTTTGCTATAAAATACTGTGGCTCAAACCAGCTGGTTGAGTTCTCAGTGATCACCTCCAGAGGTGATTACTGACCAGCTCCATTACTGCACTAATTAAATAATAAAGTTTGATTGTTTTGAAGAAATCTAAAAGTCTCTCCTTTTGATTACAATAATTCCACCACACAGGTCAGACTGTAAGGCATGTATGATTGACCTAGTCCGTATTGTCTTGCAGCACAAATAGTGAGTATTGTCCCAAGCCCTCCCTGGGTTGTCTCTCTATGCTGTTCTGTTAACACTCTGAGTCCTGATAAAGTCTGTCTGGGAAGTAGCAGAGTCTTTCTCCAGTCTGAACATACTGATGGCTCACTTGGTGTTCAGGCAGAGCTGCCATGCTGGAGATGTTATATCTCATTCTGTTGGAAAAGCATTAGAGAGAAAGAGACACACAGAAGTAGTCCAATATGCATTGTGTACATACCAGCCGCACCACTTATAGATTGGAATGTAGATATGGTGCTCTACTGTCCCTCAACTAAGTGTCTGTTCTAGGCTGTAAAATAGCTGAACTTTGAGCTTCTAGAGTCCAGAGGAGGGTAATTCATCTTCTCCTAATCTGGGCTCCAGTCTCTCTCTCTCACACACACACACACACACACACACACACACACACACACACACACACACACACACACACACACACACACACACACACACACACACACACACCACCCCCTTTTAGAGCTGGTTCCTAATTCATCTCAGAGGAGGCCAGACACATAGTGTTGGATGATGCATGGAGCACCACTGCTCCCAGGTAGCCTACACTACACTGAGGCTGCCGCTATAACGACTGCTGCTATAACGACTGCTGCTATAACAACTGCTCCGATAATGACTACTCCGATAACGACTGCTCCGATAACGACTGCTCCGATAACGACTGCTGCTATAATGACTGCTGCTATAACGACTGCTGCTATAACGACTGCTCCGATAACGACTGCTCCGATAACGACTGCTCCGATAACGACTGCTGCTATAACGACTGCTGCTATAACGACTGCTGCTATAACGACTGCTCCGATAACAACTGCTCCGATAACGACTGCTGCTAAAATGACTGCTGCTATAACGACTGCCCATAACGACTGCTGCTATAACGACTGCTGCTATAACGACTGCTGCTATAACGACTGCTCCGATAACGACTGCTCCGATAACGACTGCTGCTATAATGACTGCTGCTATAACGACTGCTGCTATAACGACTGCCCATAACGACTGCTGCTATAACGACTGCTATAACGCTACCTCGTGCTCTCTTTGTCCCCCCTCTCTCCCTTTCTCTCCCTCTCTCTCATCACAAATGTGGGGCTCTGGTTAGTACTGAATTATCTGTAGGACAGTACATCTGCAATGACCTAGCTGGAGTTTATATTCACTCTGAAACTTTTCGCTTTTACTAATCACACTTCACAATTTCATTGTGATTTGTGGACTGATTTCTGATGTAGTTCACAGACACTGACTGGAGAATGCATTTTTTTCCAGTTAGAGAGGGGCTTGTCAAGCAATGCGGAAAGAACCGGAAAGAACCACAGTGACAACTGTTACTAACCCAAGGAGACAGAGCAATTTGAGTCAAACCTTTACTTTTATGGCACTGGACTTAAAGGAAAGATTCACCCATTTTGAATGTTGTATCGTAGTTGTGCATCTCTGAGTGATCTATCGATTCCCGGGGTCATTGAAGGTTTTCATGTCATATGATGCAAAACGCGTCATACCGCCTGTATTTCTGCCTGCTTGAACGGTGAATATTTCGGATATATGAAAACATGAAATGACCCCAGGAATCGATAGAACATCAGTCAGAGATGCACAAATACAATATAAGACTCAAAATGGGTGAATCTTTCCTTTAACTTGTTTTATATGTTAACTCTATCTTATTCTCATCGTTCTGAGTCTGCAGTTTTGCATTTCTACAAAGGATTTCTTCAAAGAAAGGTTTGTATTAGGATCAATGTTGATGTACCGAACATCTTTCAGAGTGATTATTCACAAGGCAGTGAATGTCTTATTGATATTGCTTTTGAATGAATAACTTAGTGTTGTCTAATGGCACATGTGTCACGCCCTGACCAGGTGAACTCGGGGATATTGGGTCAGGGTGTGTCATGTTAGGTATTTTTCCTTGGTTTTTGTTTTGTTTACGTTTTAGCCTTGTGTAGGCTATAGGTGGGAAATTCTAGGTTGGGTTCTGTCGATTCCCAATCAGAGACAGCTGTCGCTAATTGTCTCTGATTGGGATCACATTTAAGTGCTGTTTTCCCCACGCTGTTTGTGGGGTGTTGTCTCTTTGTTTTGAGCACGTAACGTATCGACAGTTTTCTTGATTTTGTGTACATGTTTAATTCCAGTGTGTTCAATAAACATGTGTTCGCTCCCAGCTGCGTTTTGGTCCGCTTCCTCGTCACCAGGCGACGATCGTTACAGAACACCCCACCAACAACGGACCAAGCAGCGGAGGAGGGCTGGCAAGGACAAGGAGCAGCACAAGGAGAGGCACCAGGAGAAAGGCTATCTGGAGTCATGGACTTGGGAGGAAATCCTGGATGGGAAAGGACCATGGGCTCAAGCTGGGGATTATCGCCGCCCGCAGTGGGAGATCGAGGCGGCGAGAGCTGAGAGGCGCTGGTATGAGGAGAGGGAGCGCAACGGACACGGGAGGCAGCCCCACAATTTTTTTGGGGGGGGGCACACGGGGAGATTGGCGGAGTCAGGTGGTAGACCTAAGCTAACTCCCCGTGCTTACCGGAAGCAGCGTGGCTCTGGTAAGACACCGTGTTATGCTGTGGAGCGCACGGTGTCCCCAGTGCGCGTTCAAAGCCCGGTGCGCTACATACCAGCCCCCCGCAAGTGCTATGCGAGTGCAGGCATCGAGCCAGGGCGGATGGTGCCAGCTCAGCGCGTCTGGTCTCTGGTGCGCCTCCTCGGTCCAGGTTATCCTGCGCCGGCATTGCGCACTGTGTCTCCAGAGCGCTGGGAGGGTCCAGTTCGCCCAATGCCTGCTCTCCGCCCGTGCCGGGCCAAAGTGGGCATTCAGCCTGGAGTGTGGGTAAGGAGTGTCCGTACCAGAACTCCAGTGCTCCCCCACAGCCCGGTTTATCCTGTGCCTCCTCCTCGGACCAGGCCTCCAGTGGGTCTTCCCATCCTGGTCCGTCCTGTGCCACCTCCCAGGACTAGGCCTCCGGTGGGTCTCGCCAATCAACAGTCGTCGGAGCTGCCCGCCAGTCAACAGTCGTCGGAGCTGCCCGCCAGTCAACAGTCGTCGGAGCTGCCCGCCAGTCAACAGTCGTCGGAGCTGCCCGCCAGTCAACAGTCGTCGGAGCTGCCCGCCAGTCAACAGTCGTCGGAGCTGCCCGCCAGTCAACAGTCGTCGGAGCTGCCCGCCAGTCAACAGTCGTCGGAGCTGCCCGCCAGTCAACAGTTGTCGGAGCTGCCCGTCAGTCAACAGTCGTCGGAGCTGCCCGTCAGTCAACAGTCGTCGGAGCTGCCCGTCAGTCAACAGTCGTCGGAGCTGCCCGCCAGTCAACAGTCGTCGGAGCTGCCCGCCAGTCAACAGTCGTCGGAGCTGCCCGCCAGTCAACAGTCGTCGGAGCTGCCCGCCAGTCAACAGTCGTCGGAGCTGCCCGCCAGTCAACAGTCGCCGGAGTGGCCAGACTGCGCTGAACTGCCGGAGTGGCCAGACTGCGCTGAACTGCCGGAGTGGCCAGACTGCGCTGAACTGCCGGAGTGGCCAGACTGCGCTGAACTGCCGGAGTGGCCAGACTGCCCTGAACTGCCGGAGTGGTCAGACTGCGCGGAACTGCCAGACTGCCCAGACTGTCCCGAGCTGCCAGACTGCCCTCCGGCCCAGCCCGTTCCTGCTCCCCGCACCAAGCCAGTGGTGCGTGTCCCCAGTCCAGTCCGGCCCGTCCCTGCTCCCCGCACCAAGTCAGTGGTGCGTGTCCCCAGTCCTGTCCGGCCCATACCTGTTCCCCGCACCAAGCCCACGGTGCGTGTCCACAGTCCTGTCCGGCCCGTCCCTGTTCCCCGCACCAAGCCCACGGTGCGTGTCCACAGTCCTGTCCGGCCCGTTCCTGTTCCCCGCACCAAGCCCACGGTGCGTGTCCACAGTCCGGCACGGCCCGTGTCCGGTCCACCGGTGCCCAATCCTGTTCCGGTCGACGGCTCCGCTCCGGAGCCTGAGCATGCCGCTCCACAGTGGTCCAGTCCGGGCCAGAGGGGTAGGGTTAAGGTGAAGGCGGGGGAGAGAACACGCCCGGGGCCAGAGCCTCCACCGAGGGTGAGGCGCCCACCCGGGTCCCCCCCTAATAGACTTAAGTTTGGTGCGCCGGGAGTACGCACCGTTGGGGGGGGGGGTTCTGTCACGCCCTGACCAGGTGAACTCGGGGATATTGGGTCAGGGTGTGTCATGTTAGGTATTTTTCCTTGGTTTTTGTTTTGTTTACGTTTTAGCCTTGTGTTAGCTCTAGGTGGGAAATTCTAGGTTGGGTTCTGTCGATTCCCAATCAGAGACAGCTGTCGCTAATTGTCTCTGATTGGGATCACATTTAAGTGCTGTTTTCCCCACGCTGTTTGTGGGGTGTTGTGTCTTTGTTTTGAGCACGTAACGTATCGACAGTTTTCTTGATTTTGTGTACATGTTTAATTCCAGTGTGTTCAATAAACATGTGTTCGCTCCCAGCTGCGTTTTGGTCCGCTTCCTCGTCACCAGGCGACGATTGTTACAACATGGTACAACAGGTGCTCCATGTGCTTTGCGTTGTCCATGATGTTAACTGATGTCCTTGTTTTGCCTTTTCTGTCACAAATACATGATGGCTTTTGTTTCGAATTCAATAAAAACCAAGTTAGACACGATAATGTAGCCATAGTTACAGAAAAACAAGACGGCCAAACAAGCTGTTTTGAGCATGCAGAGCAGGACACGTGTGAGTGAGCTGACTGGGAGACCTGTCTTTTGGCACACGTCTGTCCCATGCGCCCGTCCATGCCTACCGAACCAACGTGGCCACTTTTATTATGTGTTTTTGTCTCGATCATGTTCTTCCGTCAGTACATTACAGTACATGTCTTCTTGTTTAAGTGGTACTACTTAACACTCTTTGTGGTTGGCGTGATGACTCTGTTGATTGGAGTTATGGTGCTGGCAACACCAGGGGTCATGTTCACCGTGTAGGGAACACTAGCAAAACGTTGCAAAATGAAAACAAACTGTTCTCAGTATTGGACAGACAGTACCTCTCCATTTTGGACTGTTGTGTTTTTGGGTATTCTGGCATGGGTACATATAATGTTTGATGTACAAGTAACTGCCAAATGAAACGGAAACGCAAACATAAAGTGTCTGAATAGGGAGAATGGGGGTGTGCTTGGCCCTCCTTTTCCTGTAGTCCACGATTATCTTAATAGGGCATTGGGCCACCATGAGCCAGAACATCACCTATCACCTCTACTCATTTGGTGTTTTGTTGATGGTGGTGGAAAGCACTGTCTTAGCAGCCACTTACAAACCCTTAACCAACAATACAGTTAATAATAAGTGTTCAAGTATTTACTAAATAAACTGAAGTTAACAATAAATTTTTTTTAAAAAAAAGAAGAAAATAGAAAAAGAAATAATTAAAGTGCAACAATAAATAACAGTAACGAGGCTATATACAGGGGTACCTGTACAGAGGTAGCTGAGGTCGCTCACCTCAAATTAGACAAAGAGTTTTTCTTCAATGAGTCAGAGGGGAGGGATTTACTATAAACACCCGAACAGGCCCAGATCCCCGTCATTCGCTGGAGAAGGACACTGAGATTTCGCGGAAAAAGATCAGGGTGCCTTGTGATGATCAGGCGACGAGTGGCTAATTGCCTTTGCCTTCTGTCCTGCTAGCTAACATTCAATCGCTGGAAAATAAATGGGACGAACTGAAAGCACGTATATCCTACCAACGGGACATTAAAAACTGTAATATCTTATGTTTTACCGAGTCGTGGCTGAACGACGACATTAAGAATATACAGCTGGCGGGTTATACACTCTATTGGCAGGATAGAACAGCAGCCTCTGGTAAGACACGGGCGGGGGCCTTTGCATATATGTAAACAACAGCTGGTGCACGATATCTAAGGACGTTTCGAGGTTTTGCTCACCTGAGGTAGAGTATCTCATAGACTGGGTAACCATTTGGTTAACTGTTCAGCAGTCTCATGGCTTGTGGGTAAAAGCTGTTAAGAAGCCGTTTGGACCTATACTTGGTTCTCCAGTACCGCTTGCTCTGCGGTAGCAGAGAGAACCGTCTATGACTAGGGTGGCTGGAGTCTTTGTCAATTTTTAGGGCCTTCCTCTGACACCGCCTGGTATAGAGGTGCTGGATGGCAGGAAGCTTGGCCCAAGTGATGTACTGGGCCGTACGCACTACCTCCTCTCCTGAGGTGGAATAGGCGTTGTCGTGCCCTCTTCACGACTGTCTTGGTGTGTTTGGACCATGACAGTTTGTTGGTGATGTGGACAACCTGCTCCACTACAGCCCTGTCGATGAGAATGGGGGCGTGCTCGGCCCTCCTTTTCCTGTAGTCTACGATCGTCTACTTTGTCTTGATCACGTTGAGGGAGAAGTTATTATCCTGGCACCACGTTGCCAGGTCTCTGACCTCCCTATAGGCTGTCTCATCGTTGTCGGTGATCAGGCCTACCACTGTTGTCTGAAAACTTAATGATGGTGTTGGAGTCATGCTTGGCTATGCAGTCATGGGTGAACAGGGAGTACAGGAGGGGACTAAGCACACACCCCTAAGGGGCCCCAGTGTTGAGGATTAGCGTGGCAGATGTGTTGTTATCTACCCTTACCACCTGGGGGCGGCCCGTCAGGAAGTCCAGGATCCAGTTGTGATGAGGTTTGAGGGCACTATGGTGTTGAACGCTGAGCTGAAGTCAATGAATAGCATTCTCGCATAGGTGTTCCTTTTGTCCAGGTGGGAAAGGACAGTGTGGAGTGCAATAGAGATTGCGTCATCTGTGCATCTGTTGGGGCGGTACGCAAATTGGAGTGGGTCTAGGGTTTCTGGGATAATGGTGTTGATGTGAGCCATGATCAGCCTTTCAAAGCACTTCATGACTACAGACGTGAGTGCTACGGGTCGGTAATCATTTAGGCAGGATAACTTAGTGTTCTTGGGCACAGTGACTATGGTGGTCTGCTTGAAACATGTTGGTATTACAGACTCGGTCAGGGAGAGGTTGAAAATGTCGGTGAAGACACTTGCCAGTTGGTCCGTGCATGATCCAGTGAAGAACAAATTCTTATTTTCAGTGATAGCCTAGGAACAGTCGGTATCCAATCAATCATATCCAATCAAATGAATTTACCACAGGTGGACAATCAAGTTGTAGAAACATCTCAAGGATGATCAATGGAAACAGGATGCACCTGAGCTCAATTTCGTGTCTCATAGCAAAGGGTCCGAATACCTTTTATTTTTAATACATTTGCAAAATTTCTAAAAACCTGTTTTTGCTTTGTCATTATGGGGTATTGTGTGTTAATTACAGAATATTTGTATTTATTTATTACATTTTAGAATAAGGCTGTAACGTAACAAAATGTAGAAAAAGTCAAGGGGTCTGAATACTTTCCGACTGCATTGAATGTATCCCTTATTTACTCAAGTGTTTCCATTATTTTGGCAGTTACCTGTTTGTGTTATTGTTAACTAGAAGTTGCTCTGGATAAAGGTGTCTGCTAAATGACTATTAAAATAATGACTAGTAAGGTTTTCCCCTGTTGCCTCACTCGCTCCCTAAGCTGTGTGGTCTTTTTCGGTTTCTTTCTGCTGTTGACTGTGTTGCCATTTGTTAATAGGTCACCTCATTACAACATCCAGGTTACCTTTATAGTGCACAACTTTTCACCAGGGCCCATAGCTCTGGTCAAAACTACTGCACTACATAGGGAATAGGGTGCCATTGAATCATAGAAAAGGGATGATCCATCCATCAAGCAGCTTTTCCATTGGCCAATCAGCTTACATAGCATAACACTGTTGTTTGTTTGGTAAACATCTCATCCACTGACAGCCTGTTAGTCTGTTAGCTTGGAACGTGACTCACCTCACGCCCCTTCCCCTAGCATATGGCTCCCGTGTCACCGAGTCAGCTCCTCTCCGACCACAGACTGACTGACTGCCCACAGACATTCAACTCAGCTGTGCTAAACATATACTTCCCCTATCACTCACTCACTCACCACGGTTTTAACCATTACTAAAGATATGTTCTGTTTCTGTTCTCGTCTGCTTGACTGTCCTCCCACTCTGTGTTCCAATGTGTAATAATACTGTTTTTCAATGAGGAAGAGCTATGAGCAATCTGTAAAAATGTATTATTTGATGCCTATATCCTCTTAGTCACCAACAGTTGGGTTTTTGAATGTCCTATTCATTCTGGGAAGTGTTCCTGTTTTCATTTTAACTAGTATTTTGTTTAATGATGACATATCCATGATATTGCCTTCACAGGCCACATGTCACTCAAACAAAACAGTTTGTTTTCATTGGTCTGATGTATGATATTTTGCATCATAACACTACGGATGCATATGTATACTGTATGAGAGAGTGGAACGTGAAACGTTATCTTGTCTCTGAAAGCCATCCCATGGTTGTCATAAGATCTCTCTCTCTCTGATTCTCTCGTTTTCGCTCTCATTCTCTCTTTTTCTCTCTCACCATCTCTCCCTCTCTGTCTGTCAGTGTATTCACACCACTGAGTACAGGTAGTCACTGTGCTGCTGCTGTCTCTATACAGCTCAGTGTGTTCCTACTTCACCTTACCTTGTGTGTCCACCTCCACACACGTCACACTTTCCTCACAAACTGATGAAGGTGTGAACTACATACTGTAAGCTCTGTGTGTGTGCGTGCGTGTGTGTGCGTGTGCGTGCGTGCGTAACGGGTGGTGTGTTGAAAACACTTGTGTGACCTTGCCTGAGACCTGAAGGATTACATTGGTACCTGGAAACAACGCGTAGGGCTAATGTGTGTTAATGACTAGGGCTCAATGTCAGTCTTAATGTAGCTCTGACAAGTATCCAAACCATAACTCTCTTTTACGCTCTCTTCTTCCCAGAAATCTGCCTCTTTTGGTTTCCTTGGCGTCAGTGGACTTTCCATCCTGTAGTTCCTCTGACTGTAACTGTACAGTTTACCTGACTAACTGACTGACCTCTGTGAAATGGAATGAGCTGTTGGATCAAACTGAGATACTGATCTCATCTCCATACCTTGGCTTCCCCCCCACCCTATATGTATGTCATGTGATCTAATCTGATGTGATTTGAAACAATACAATATGACACAATATCATTATGATTAGTCTTCAAATCCGTTCTCCTTTATGAAGCTAATTGTGGTTTCCGTTTGTGGTCACCAGGATGAGCTGAATCAGTCCTGTAGTGTTGGTGTGGCAGATGGCAGGTAGCTCTCAGAGCCAGGAGCTGGAGGAAAGCTGTACTTACCCACCACCAGGGCTGCTGTGTGTGTTTGTGTGTGTGTATGACTGTATTGTATCAGTTGTCATTATAGCCCTAGCTGTATGGTCTGAGGGCTGCTGTTGTGCCGGTCTGTATGACGGTGGTGGACTGGGCATTAGAGAGAGATGAAACAGAGGGGACAGGACAGCTCTATTAGGCTGTGTTTACACTCTGCAGACTGACTGGTTCTGTTTCTCTGTCTAACGCTTGGCTTCACCCTGCGCCATCAATCACACACGTTTTATTCCCCAAAGACCAACCAGTCTTTGATGTCTTTATGTTGCTGCTCACCACCCGCGTCACATCAGGGTTATTATGCCCCGGACTTGCTGTTATCATCTGATGAGTAGCGTTCTTTAGATTCCCGTCGTGTGAGGTGCTATTATTTCCCCGACTATCTGACGTCTTTTTGCTGTTTTGATCGTAATAAAACACATATCTCTGTCTGTGAAACAATGACTAATACATCTTTAAAACTATTGTACATGTTGTTGGGAAAGAGTCAAAGATGTTGAGGCGGTCATTGCTGTACAGTCTTATAAGGTAGAAGGTCTATGGACTTCCAGACCACGGTCAGAATGCATATTGAAAGTGTTTCAGGTGCGCTTGATTTGAAGTGTGCAATATAGCATCTGTTCCATTGTACCAGGGAAACTAAATCAAACAAAGACCAAGTATTTGAAAGTATTTCACATATGTTCTGTATTTGACCCAAGTCTGTGGGCATCTACTTTACACTAATTGATCAGCGGTGCTTTAATGCTCTGTTAGGATAGTGTTGGACAGAGAACTGATTACAGAAATGAAGATAATGTGGAGCACAGTTCATTTCTTCACCAGCTGTCATTTAAAAGAGTTGAAATTACCTTCTATGCTTTATACTAACGGCCGACTTTTAACTTGCTGCATTAATTAATATGAATTACTTCAATAAAGAGAGACCTTTTCTTACCCATGTGCAGTATATTTCACAATTAATGAGATTTCAGCACCTGGCTTTCATTTATTGACTTTTTGTCCTCTGAAAGGAGTGCGATGTGCACTCTATTTGTGGACACCAGATCTACACAGAAAGACATGTGGGAAATAAACCAACTAGCTATGTAATCAACCTTATTTTCTTCAGATGAGTCTGTGCATTGTATTCAACAGCTTGGTCATTGGTCTTTACGTCATCTCTTGGGACTGATCCTTGGTTGGGTGGAAGGTGGAGGGTTGGCTACACCGAAGGTGCTAAAGTTGTGGCACACGGCACTTGGACAACGTGTTGTTTTCGTTGAACGCCAATCACAGTCACTTGGTCAGTGAGACACGTGCCATTCCACTTACCAGAACGTCTGGCCCATTCCTCTGAATCTTTCACACCCTTGTTTTACACTAGCTCTGGGTTGTTATGGTAATGCTGCTTGTACGTTGCTAGGTAAAGACATATCAAAGTTGTGTAACTTTATACTGTAGATATTTTTCCACACTAAGACCTTGTTTGTGGGTTACTTATAATGTTTATATATCAGCTCCAATCTGATGCATCTCTTACAATCTGCCACTCAGGTGAATATTTTCCATTTAGACAAGTCCGACCTGTCATAATCCCCACACCAACCTCATGGTTGAAGGATTCTTCACAGGGAAGAATAAGTGTCTTCAGAGGGATCGTCTGATGCACTGTTGTAATCTACCTCTCTGCAAGTCCTTTACTCTTTGAAACATATAGAATGTCGTTGGGTATTCTTCGTTCTATAGAACTAATGGAACAAGGGATCAGGGGTCAGCCAAGCATTCAGTAGAGTACTAGAGCTCTGAGACCATCAGAACACATCACCCTCTGCCATGTCAAGTGACGAGGCTATTTAACAAAACTGCACTTATCGCTGTCTTCTGTCTTCTTCCTGTAGTGATGAGTGTGTCACGCTCTGGAATGAATCGTCCAGCAATATAAAGATGCACTTACTTTTGGCTTGTTAGTGCGACCTCACTCATTATAATGATCCAATAATTATTGGTGCCACTCCGAAACATGAAGCCTCTGGCTCTCAGAGCCGGATCACCTTCCTCAACGTTAATGGTGTGTGTCTGATGGTTGTGATACGTAGGGGGAGGTGTTAGCAGGATCCTCATTAATACACAATGACTTGTATTCTGACTTTAGTGCACTTAAAAATGTAAATGTCTCCCGTTAAGAACAATTCAGGATTTACACGAAAGAGTTTAGTAAGCATATCTCAACTCTCACTCTGGTCGAATCATTATCATATTCCAAACTGCTACAGTCAGATGACGCATTAAAATGACCCAGTTGGTTCAGGCGGTGTTCTTCTCTTCTGTCTAATTTCCTTTACTAGTTCATCTGACCTAGATGAGAACATGTCATTTAATGGACAAAAGGGGAAATTGGGCAATTTTGTTTCGTGGAAATAGGTTGCAGTGTTTCTCTTAGTGAGGACTTTTATTCCCAGTGAGGGACTGTAGCCCAGAGGTATGCTATATTTAAAGGAGAGCAGCTCACTGCTTGTTCAGTAATTGGCCAGTACTGTGTCTATTCTGCCAGTTTCTCTGAGAAAAAGCACAGCAGTTGGTTTTCTGACAAGATAGTTACAACAGCACAATTTAGCTGTCTGTTGTTTCAGTGCTAACCTGCCTCTACAGACACTTTGGCTCTCTCTTCACCAAGCCTGATGTCCTAGATTGTAAAGGCATGTGGGAGAGATGCCCTATATACCAATCTAATTTGACTGTGCTCAGAAACTTTGTAAAGGGTCTTAGGAACAACCTGTGTGATCTGGACTGAAGTGGTTCTGGATGGATGGTCCAAGCTGGTCCAAGCTGATCCAAACTGGTCCAAGCACACACACTCCCAGTACTGAAGTGAGCAGAGGATGTCTGTTGCCTCAGGTTGAAGAGAGAGATGCCAGAGGTGGCCATAATGAACTTCAAACAGCCCATGTTGTAGCGTAGGTGCTTGAAATGATGTTGAAGGAAGTGATGTCTCAAAGACAAGAATTCGGTTGATAGCCATTTTGTGAGATTCTCTCAATTCTCTCAATTATTTAACAGACGGTAAATTTGAACTATCTCTAGTGAATTCTCCTTCGATAATGGCAATAACTTCAGCACCGCTGTGCTGATGATGCACGGGTATCTAAACAGAGAGTGGGATAGCTGGCTACATGGGGTTTGCTGCAATCTTTGGTGGAAAAACACTGAAGAGAACGGCGCTGCTGGGGACCGTGGGGGTGGGAGGGGGATAGAGATCTATCACGTGAACTGTGAGTGACTGGCATGTGGCCAACACCCCCCCTCTGTGGAATAGCTGTTCAGGGTTGTTTATGCCCCTAATGACTGGCTGTCACAGGGACCTCAGTGGCTCTGCGTTTGTGTGTGTGTTTGTGCATGCGTGTGTGTGTGTGTGTGTTTGTGCATCCGTGCGTGTGTGTGTGTGTGTTTGTGCATCCGTGCGTGTGTGCGAGAGAGGAGCCAGTGAGGTTCAGTGAGTCGTATCTCTGGGTAGAGCTCCTTTGCCTGGAGAGGCAGCCGAGGTGCGCCTGAGCAGTGAGCCCTCTGATTGGCTGAGGAGGATGCAGCTTGCCCCCCCCCCCCTTCTTTTCCCAATTGCGTTAGAAGAGGAGAGGGATGGAGAGGAGCTGAGTAGCAGGCACATAGCACAGAGCACTAACACGGAGCAGAGAAGCAAGAAAGCTCTCTCTCAACCCAGTCTCACTCTACGCAGCACAGGATGACAACACAAAGAGCTACATCAGAGAGCCATTCTGCTACAGTACAGCTCCATGTTCTGCTCTTGGGCTTCAGCGTTCAACCAGTTCTTCAGTTATCCTCTCGGTGCACGGTAGAGCTGTCTGGAGACCTGTAACCTCAGCTAGAAGGCGACTTGACTCAGGTGATCAGTGGGTGATCAGTGACCATGGGTAGGCAGGGGCATGATGCCACTGCAGCGGCTGGCGCTCCGGGGTCCGGGATACGCATGCAGCGTTCCCAGAGCAAGATGAGCCTGTCTGCGTCGTTCGAGGCGCTGGCCAACTACTTCCCCTGCATGAACTCCTTCGACGAGGAGGACGGAGGTAAGACGAGATGGCTCTAACCCTGGGACACTGAGGCAGACACACAAAGCTTCTGCTGCTGCTGGAGGGAGAGAGGGAGCAGAGGGATGGGATGGGGGGATGGAGAGGGGCAGCGGGAAGAGAGGGAGCAGACGAAGGGCTGGAGGGGTGGAGAGAGATGGAGCGGGGGATAGAGGAGAGGGAGGGATGGACTGATGGTTGACTGATGACCTGACGGGGGAGAGGGAGCACGGGGAGGGTGGAGGCTGTCGTAGTATTAGCGGTGGTACAGTACTGTGTTGCTGGTGGATGGGCATGCTCAGTGTGTTTTTGTAGAGGCTTCTTTTACTTCAGTAGCTACTTCCCTGTTCGTGTCGTTGGCTACTGCTTTAGATCTGATGTTCAGTTCTGAAACACTGTCCGGCACCCTCATTGACTTCACTTACCAATAGCAAGCATGCTTGTCTTGTCTCGATTGGAATGAATCACTATTTGTTTTGGTGTGGGCGGTAGAATAGATTTAGATATTGTGTTGACCACGTCTCCAGTGTCGAGTGTGTGTGTTTGTAGCTGTTTTATTTCTGAGTGGGTGTTGAGAATATGTTTGATAATCCAGATAGGATGTTTTCATAGAACAAGGTTAGGGGGATTGTATTACCCTCCTCCTATAAATAGACTTTAATAGACTCCTCTGAAATAGACATGATCCACTGGAATGTTGAGATAATACGGTAGAAATGTCTCCAGCCCCCTTCATCTCAATCTCCTTTCTGGGTAGATACTGACTTTAATGCTTCCTTACCTGGAGTTACAGGTACTAGAGTAGTCGACCCAAAATGTGCGTCCAATCAAGTTGCTGTTCACACACATTTCTCCCAGATGACACTGTACTGATGATGTTTGTAAACAGTCATTTGATTGGACGGAAGTGACACTGCAGGTGAATCTTTGATGTGTAGTTTAACATGTTACGTGAAGACAGTATCTTAGAGTAGGACTCCAGCAGAGAATAACTCCTCAAATGAAGCTTTTGTTCTAGCATCTAGATGGGCTCTGGGAAAATCACATTTTTTAAGAACATATATCTCTACCACTCCAAAGTGACGCATTTTGATTGAGGAGTGTTTCACGGCTAGGGCTGGATGCACTGCAGCATTTTCTAAATGCTTTACATTTTTTTTCTGTCTTTCACAGATCCTTATCTCTTTGCAGAATACAAATCCCTTTTAGTGTTATATGGAGTTTAATGATGTGTATGGAAAGCACTTTCAATGGTAGTAGCTTCATTTGACTGACTAGATCTGTCTGGGTGAGCTTTAAAAAAATCCACTCCGTAATCTTTTTAATACTCTACCTTAATAACAAATCATGACAACGGCAAAGCCTGTGGGGGGGGGGGGGGGGGGCTGGCTCATGGCACATACAGTCTCATCATAATCACACACCTTCATTCAGCATTAGGTATAAACTGCATCATTAAAAACAGTTGGCTGGCCATTAAAAAGCGATTTCATAGATTAGCTTCTCCTCCTTTATTAGTATTGCCATCCATAATGAGCTCAGATACGTACAGCCATATGCATGCTAGCCACACTACATACAGTGGTCAGGTTGAGCTTTGATTCAGCTGAATGAATGTTCATTGATTCATTCAGCTGATCATTCAGCACATCGCTCATTGATTGTGTTTAGGTGGTCGCTGCATGGCGGGATCCTGACTGTCTGTCACACTGGCAGTTCTTTAGATGCCTTTAAACGTCACGGTCAGCTTCTCTGAATCCAGTTTGCTTTGTCAGTGCTGAGGAGAGGATGAGGAGGCGGATGTCATTGAATAGCTGAGATGCCAGGGTTCTGGCCTCAGCGGTGAGGGCCTGCCTGAGTAATAAAGGCGTATCTTCCTCTGATTCTAAGAGTCAGTACTTCCTGTGGATGGGAGACAGGCAGACAGACAGGAAGTGAGAGAAGCTGCAGGCAGGGACAGTAGTCAGAGTATAATTAAGGCGTTTGAAGATGAGCATATTCTTGGCACAAATCACACACACACAAATTATAAGTTACAGTGAGGGAAATTGCATTAAGAATAATATAAATATATGCCAGATTATTTTCTGTTTATTTGAACACAGAGAATGGAGAATTGTTGAGCGGTCTTCAAACTGTAAGAAGTCTTGGTTATAGAGGGCTTTATTACCCCCTCTGTGTGTTGCCCTCAGAAAGGTTGTTCCTGTGATAAAGCAGAACCACTTTTACATATGTAAACATTGAGTGAGGAACATTCACTCTCTATGTTGACATGCATTCCCTGTCCAGTGGTCATGCCTGACACAAATTAGCTCTATTTACGTTTGTTCTCTTTACCCTGGTTGTCCTCCGAGTTAAACAATAACAGTGCTTGAACTCAATAACTCTGCTTCCTGCATTCCTTACTGAGAGACAGACAGAACCATTAGTTCACCTTTTACCATTTCACACTTTTAATTAGTTCGCTGTACCCCTTATGCATTTTTCTTTAGTTCTCTGCAAAAAGCCCTGTCATGTGACTTGTGTAGAGCTCTGCAGTGGCCGACTTGTACCTGCTCCTACAGTTACCTCCAGTATATCCCTCTCCAGACTTGTACCAGTACCTGCTCCTACAGTTACCTCCAGTATATCCCTCTCCAGACTTGTACCAGTACCTGCTCCTACAGTTACCTCCAGTATATCCCTCTCCTGACTTGTACCAGTACCTGCTCCTACAGTTACCTCCAGTATATCCCTCTCCAGACTTGTACCAGTACCTGCTCCTACAGTTACCTCCAGTATATCCCTCTCCAGACTTGTACCAGAACCTGCTCCTACAGTTACCTCCAGTATATCCCTCTCCTGACTTGTACCAGAACCTGCTCCTACAGTTACCTCCAGTATATCCCTCTCCAGACTTGTACCAGTACCTGCTCCTACAGTTACCTCCAGTATATCCCTCTCCTGACTTGTACCAGTACCTGCTCCTACAGTTACCTCCAGTATATCCCTCTCCTGACTTGTACCAGTACCTGCTCCTACAGTTACCTCCAGTATATCCCTCTCCAGACTTGTACCAGTACCTGCTCCTACAGTTACCTCCAGTATATCCCTCTCCTGACTTGTACCAGAACCTGCTCCTACAGTTACCTCCAGTATATCCCTCTCCAGACTTGTACCAGTACCTGCTCCTACAGTTACCTCCAGTATATCCCTCTCCAGACTTGTACCAGTACCTGCTCCTACAGTTACCTCCAGTATATCCCTCTCCAGACTTGTACCAGTACCTGCTCCTACAGTTACCTCCAGTATATCCCTCTCCAGACTTGTACCAGAACCTGCTCCTACAGTTACCTCCAGTATATCCCTCTCCTGGCCCTCCAGGTCCCACACAGCTCCAGCCACGTCCTGGCCATGTGCCCTACACAGGGCCTGCTGTCACATAGATTGGAGGTGTTCAGCGGGTCTAAAGGGGGCAGTCAGCTGTGACATTGTATCAGTTGGGGGAGGTCAGACACAGAATTGTCCTAGGTGGAACAGAGGGATGGAGGGGGGAGAGAAAGAGAGGGAGAGAGAGAGAGACTCTAAGCTAGAGCAAGAACCCATTCATACATGAACGCACGCACACACACACACACACACACACACACACACACACACACACACACACACACACACACACACACACACACACACACACACACACGCACACGCGTATGCACAAACAACTGTTTTTTTTATATATTTCTGTAGATACTGTAATATGGCACTTTATGTTTAATAACTCTCTTTGCTAAATTATCACATGGAAGTTGCAGTGCCTTGGTAGCACTGAGAATAGGGTGCATGATGTTGTTGGTAGAATTGCCATAGAGTGGAAGTGTGGTTTTCCTGTTGATGACTTCAATGAGACTTCTCGTAATAAGTGAAAATGCTATGTCTACAATTAACCTACTGTACGTAATTCGAAAGCAAAGCACACACTTGAGGGCAATGTATTGACTATTTCTCCACCCTGCTCTCTTTCCCTCTCTCTTTCCCTCTCTCTATCTCTTGCTCCCGCTCTGTCCCTCTGTTCTGTCCAGAAGCCGGTGGGAAGAAACTTCGTAGCACCGTGCAGAGGAGCACAGAGACGGGCTTGGCCGTAGAGATGAGGAGCAGGATGACTCGGCAGGCCAGCAGAGAGTCCACCGACGGCAGCATGAACAGCTACAGCTCCGAGGGAAAGTAAGTGAAGTATGACGCATATCAATGTGATAATGTACACCCCCCCAAAAAACTGGGTTTTAGGTCAAATGTAGGTTTGGGGTGCTCATTTGAATTTCCTGTCTTTTTTGGGGGATCTTGCCAACTCTAAATAAGCAAGTTCAAGCTTTGAGGCCTTCTTCTTTAGTCTCCATAGTTACCAGTGTCATCTCTCCCTTCCGTTCCAGCCTGATCTTCCCTGGTGTTAGGCTGTCCTCCGACGCCCAGTTCTCTGACTTCCTGGATGGACTAGGCCCAGCCCAGCTGGTTGGACGACAGACGCTAGCTACACCACCCATGGGTGGGTGGATCAGATTCCTGGAACAATGTTGTGTCAAGAGATTCTGAATGAATGAAGGAATTATATATTTGATTTACGTGTCAAGACGCCTTTAGCGACCCCATCCCATACGGAATGGATATCTGTATTGTGTGAATGGAGTGTTGACATTGTGTTGGCTGTGGTGTGTGTTGTTCAGGTGACATCCAGATTGGAATCGTGGACAAGAAAGGAGCGCTGGAGGTGGAAGTGATCCGAGCCCGTGGCCTTGTGGGAAAACCAGGTTCCAAGGCACTGCCAGGTAATTTACTACGTGATGTATAATATATTAATATATGCTATTTAGCAGACACATACAGTTGAAGTCGGAAGTTTACATACACCTTAGCCAAATACATGTAAACTCAGTTTTTCACAATTCCTGACATTTAATCCGAGTGAAAATTCCCTGTCTTAGGTCAGTTAGGATCACCACTTTATTTTAAGAATGTGAAATGTCAGAATAATAGAATAATAGTAGAGAGAATGATTTATTTCAGCTTTTATTTCTTTCATCACATTCCCAGTGGGTCAGAAGTTTACATACACTCAATTAGTATTTGGTAGCCTTTAAATTGTTTAACTCGGGTCAAACGTTTCGGGTAGCCTTCCACAAGCTTCCCACAATAAGTTGGGTGAATTTTGGCCCGTTCCTCCTGACAGAGCTGGCGTAACTGAGTCAGGTTTGTAGGCCTCCTTGCTCGCACATGCTTTTTCAGTTCTGCCCACAAATTTTCTATAGGATTGAGGTCAGGGCTTTGTGATGGCCACTCCAGTACCTTGACTTTGTTGTCCTTAAGCCATTTTGCCACAAGTGTGGAAGTATGCTTGGGGTCATTGTCCATTTGGAAGACCCATTTGTGACCAAGCTTTAACTCCCTGACTGATGTCTTGAGATGTTGCTTCAATATATCCACATCATTTTCCTGCCTCATGATGCCATCTATTTTGTGAAGTGCTCCAGTCCCTCCTGCAGCAAAGCACCCTCACAACATGATGCTGCCCCCCGCGTGCTTCACGGTTGGGATGGTGTTCTTTGGCTTGCAAGTGTCCCCGTTTTTCCTCCAAACATAACGATGGTCATTATGGCCAAACTGTTTTATTTTTCTTTAATCAGACCAGAGGACATTTCTCCAAAAAGTACGATCTTTGTCCCCATGTGCAGTTGCAAACCGTAGTCTGGCTTTTTTTATGAAGGTTTTGGAGCAGTGGCTTCTACCTTGCTGAGCGGCCTTTCAGGTTATGTCGACATAGGACTAGTTTTACTGTGGATATAGATACTTTTGTACCTGTTTCCTCCAGCATCTTCACAAGATCCTTTGCTGTTGTTCTGGGATTGATTTGCACTTTTCGCACCAAAGTACGTTCATCTCTAGGAGACAGAACGCGTCTCCTTCCTGAGCGGTATGACGGCTGCGTGGTCCCATGGTGTTTATACTTGCATACTATTGTTTGTACAGATGAACGTGGTACCTTCAGGTGTTTGGAAATTGCTCCCATTATAAGTGAAATAATCTGTCTGTAAACAGTTATTGGAAAAATGACTTGTGTCATGCACAAAGTAGATGTCCTAACCGACTTGCCAAAACTATAGTTTAACAAGAAATTTGTGGAGTGGTTGAAAAATGAATTTTAATGACTTAAGTGTATGTAAACTTCCGACTTCAACTGCATATCCAAAGCTACTTAGAGTACCGTGAGTACATACATTTTTTGTATCCTGTATTTGAGTGGAATAGAATAGAACCCACAGCCCCAAACTTCATGCTAGTACCAACTGGTCACTACGGTAACCAGCGCTTGAACCAACTGACACTGCTGCCAATAGTATTGTAACTATTCTGTCTCTCTCTCTCTCTCTCTTCATAGCACCATATGTAAAAGTGTATCTTTTGGAAAACGGAGCCTGCATAGCCAAAAAGAAAACAAAAGTAGCAAGAAAAACCTTGGATCCCCTTTACCAGCAGCAACTGCCTTTCGAAGAGGCTCCTGGAGGAAAAGTTCTACAGGTAAACTTCTACGTTCTACAAGGCCTTGATAAATACTTCACAGTTCACACATCATTTCTAAACAAATGCAGGCATCTAAAATATTATATTAACATGTCTAATAAACCCTCTTTTCCACAGATCATCGTATGGGGAGACTATGGACGCATGGACCATAAATCCTTTATGGGAGCAGTTCAGATACTTTTAGATGAGCTGGACCTGTCTAACATGGTGATTGGCTGGTTCAAGCTCTTTCCTCCTTCCTCATTGGTGGACCCTACCCTGGCCCCCTTGACAAGAAGAGCTTCCCAAACGTCATTGGATAGCCGGTCATAGCAGTGTGTGGACTGATAGCATTGTTGTAGCAGCAGCACCTAGTGTTGAGGTTAAACAAGCTGCGCTAGACCGGTCACGCCCCCCGGTTACACTGCATGCTTGATGTTGTGTCTTCTGAGCCTGTTTCTAGGGGTGCAAACGTGATCCTGTGTTTTGAGCAAAATGTCGCACACATTGTGCGTAGCGAGCGTCGCTCCCTCGGCCGGGTCGGGGCGGCAGCTCAGATTGGAAGGCCGTAACGGACTCCTTAGCACGAGGAATTGTCTCTAAATCGAGCGATTCCAGGTTTTCATCCAATCTTAAGCCATGGGGGTCGGAACTGGGAACCCGCTCGATGAGTTCTACAGAAGCCCTTTTCGAATGAAAAATACATGTTTTTGTTTTTAATTAATTGTTTTGTTTTCTGTTTGTTTTATTGTCGATGTACTTGTATACCTGAAGGGGTGACTGACAGTGTTGTCCTGTCCAGAAGCTTGGTCACGCCACGCCAACAGACCTAGCTAGATGTGTAAATGGAACTATGAGGATCATTGCAATAGGAGAGGTGGGGTGTCCCAACTAAAGCTCAAACTCCGAATATGAGGCCCTAGTCATAATACCTATAGGTAGTAGATCACACCAGAGAGACAATACTAAAGTTACTAAAGGCAATACAGAAGTGGCTACTGTACTATCGACACTCCAGAATCTATTGATCAGAACCCACAACAAGACTAACTTTTATGACCTAACATTATTATTTCTCTGTTGATATATTGTATGAAATTTAAATGAAGATTTAAAAAAAAAAAAGTTTTTTTGCATGGACAAAAATTTAGCTGAAAAAAAAAAGAAAATTATTTTCTTGAGGCTGCGACTTGCAAAAAAAGATGAAGAAAAACAAATAAAACAGATCAGCCATTTTCAACAATTTATATTATTTTTAAATATAAATTTCACTAGTGCATGGTTTTCAAAGGGGAGTGAATGCAACAGCGTGATTAAAAAAAGACACATTGTTTATCATTCTTTAGACCATCCATAACATAAGTCTGTGTTTGGCAGACATACATACAGTAAGATAAACTAAAATAAAAACTTTTGGAGTTATTTATCAAAAAAAACTGTTTATGTGACAAAGTGATGATGAAAATAAATGTAAATTATTTATTTCATTGTAAAGGTTTACAAGCCTTATAAAGATAAACATTATGTGCAAATTGTACACGTCTCTTTTTCTCCCTGGTCCCAGGGCGTCCCCCTGATATTGTCCAGAGTTTCAGGACTGTTGGTTCTTTTACAGTTCTGTATCGTTTCGATATGTCTTTTTGGGGGATTTGATTTGTTTAACAAGCATGTTGTAAAGGATTTTCTGCAACATGGCTTGGGCACACCTTAAAGTAACTCAGCATGTTTTGATGAAGAGGATATTTGGGATTTTTGCAGTTTCTTGTACAGTGCATGTCAACTTTGTTACTTTTTCCCCCTCACCTTCAATTGAATTCTACAGCAAATGAATTAGTTACTTTCATGGCCAAACTATTAAAACTTCTAACAAAACATTCCACTAACCCCTAGATCATATTTTATTTCCACTTTTTCAAAAAGAATGACAAGGAAAAATATTTTATATTCATTGGAGGTTGACAAAAAAGTTGTGGTTGCAAGTGTATTTTATTTCAGTATTGTTAACTAACATGCAAAAATAATCTGTATTGGTACAGCAAGAAGGATATTTATATCCAAGCAAGAGGCAGCAAACATACAACTTATGTACTGTATATTGCTGTGTAGTTCAGGCACTGTTTGTGAGGATGAGCAAAACACAAGGTCAAACAACATGGGATATTGCCACACTATATGAATTTAGTTTTTTTGTTTTTGTGAAAATAACATTTATTTCATATATTTTTATTAGTTTATTTACAAGCCAAGACCAGTTTATTTTTTATTTTTAGTAATTATAAATGCTTCTTGTGTATGGGAGGTATATGAATCTTACAGTTATGTCTGAATGAAAATAAACTAAGACATTATTCCTTTTCCATGTTAAACCTATACATTCTAATGTCCATCCAATATCTTGATGCTATAACAAGCTATACACTTTCATTTTTGATTTACATTGTACATATTAGAAATTTGAATAAAACAAGAAAACACAAATAGATGAATACAATATTTTGGAATAGGAATAATGTCTCACATGATGACAAAGACATATGTTATTTACCCTTTTGAATGCCTTTTCTTTCTTTTGTTTTGGTGCAATGTGTTTATGCCAAGGCTGTCTTGGTGAAGTATGGTTGAGTACAGAGATTTATGTAAGTTATTTTTCAAATAAAAAATGGATATTACACTGACACTGAGTACCAGCGAACAATATCAACATACAAGAGAATTTTTATCTATCTGGGCATGACTATTTCCTGTTCCACAACATCCACACATTACTATCTTTATTCCTCCAGGTAGGTTGTTCCACAACATCCACACATTACTATCTTTATTCCTCCAGGTAGGTTGTTCCACAACATCCACACATTACTATCTTTATTCCTCCAGGTAGTTTGTTCCACAACATCCACACATTACTATCTTTATTCCTCCAGGTAGGTTGTTCCACAACATCCACACATTACTATCTTTATTCCTCCAGGTAGTTTGTTCCATAACATCCACACATTACTATCTTTATTCCTCCAGGTAGTTTGTTCCATAACATCCACACATTACTATCTTTATTCCTCCAGGTAGTTTGTTCCACAACATCCACACATTACTATCTTTATTCCTCCAGGTAGGTTGTTCCACAACATCCACACATTACTATCTTTATTCCTCCAGGTAGTTTGTTCCATAACATCCACAAATTACTATCTTTATTTGTCCAGGTAGTTTGTTCCACAACATCCACACATTACTATCTTTATTCCTCCAGGTAGTTTGTTCCATAACATCCACACATTACTATCTTTATTCCTCCAGGTAGTTTGTTCCACAACATCCACACATTACTATCTTTATTCCTCCAGGTAGTTTGTTCCATAACATCCACACATTACTATCTTTATTCATCCAGGTAGATTGTTCCACAACATCCACAAATTACTATATTTATTTCTCCATGTAGTTTGTTCCATAACATCCACACATTACTATCTTTATTCATCCAGGTAGATTGTTCCACAACATCCACAAATTACTATATTTATTTCTCCATGTAGTTTGTTCCATAACATCCACAAATTACTATCTTTATTTGTCCAGGTAGTTTGTTCCACAACATCCACACATTACTATCTTTATTCCTCCAGGTAGTTTGTTCCATAACATCCACACATTACTATCTTTATTCCTCCAGGTAGTTTGTTCCATAACATCCACACATTACTATCTTTATTCCTCCATGTAGTTTGTTCCACAACATCCACACATTACTATCTTTATTTCTCCAGGTAGGTTGTTCCACAACATCCACACATTACTATCTTTATTTCTCCAGGTAGATTGTTCCACAACATTCACACATTACTATATTTATTCATCCAGGTAGATTGTTCCACAACATCCACAAATTACTATATTTATTTCTCCATGTAGTTTGTTCCATAACATCCACACATTACTATCTTTATTCCTCCAGGTAGTTTGTTCCACAACATCCACACATTACTATCTTTATTCATCCAGGTAGATTGTTCCACAACATCCACAAATTACTATATTTATTTCTCCATGTAGTTTGTTCCATAACATCCACACATTACTATCTTTATTCCTCCAGGTAGATTGTTCCACAACATCCACAAATTACTATATTTATTTCTCCATGTAGGTTGTTCCACAACATCCACACATTACTATCTTTATTCCTCCAGGTAGGTTGTTCCACAAATTACTATATTTATTTCTCCAGGTAGATTGTTCCACAACATCCACACATTACTATATTTATTCCTCCAGGTAGGTTGTTCCACAACATTCACACATTACTATCTTTATTCATCCAGGTAGGTTGTTCCACAACATCCACACATTACTATCTTTATTCCTCCAGGTAGGTTGGAGTAAAAAGAAAAACCCATTGTCTTTTACAATAACAAACTGTCTGGCAAGTACCAACTTAAAGGTCACAACCTTTGTGACCCACTAATGATTCCTACCTATACTACAGTCTACGCAACAAATATTTAGTTTTGTCTTTCAGAAATGTATACAGCATGTGAACAAATCAAGACTAAGGTCAAGCTGGGGGAAGTTAAGAGACAAGAAGTCGCAGTCAGTTCCACTTCCCCTCATATGAGTGCAAAGTTGTGCTTCTACTAAATTCTTTGGCAACACTACAGAGGAAAGAGAGAGCCAGGAATACATTTTACTACAGAACTAAAAAGAAAGTTCCTATTTTACTGTTTTAACACACACTATTCAGCTGTGTAAAGTGGTATGTTGGAATGACCAAGAATGCTCTATGCTCTCCTTATATTGAAGGTTGTACTACTTGAATAGTAAGTAATTAAGTACGTTAGTTAGTAATTTAACCACCTATCACAAAATACTTTACTTCAACAATGACAGTACTGTATTTTGAGTTTATTCTTCATGTGTTTGTTGAGGTGAACTCCTGTAGTGTCTTTAGACAGTTAAGTGAGTGACACCTCCATTACGATGATAACTGGGAGGTGACTAAGTTCTGAAATTTTAAATGGGAAATGAGTAAGACGTTGAGGTTAAAATTGGTATAAAAGCTTGAGAGTTCTGCTTATCATTTCACATAGTCTACTATACAGACATACCACACAGGACCAGCGGGTAAGAGAGACACTGTGTTGCGATAATGCTGAATTTGTGAGGCTCTAGTAATGCTTTCCAAAGTATTGGTGGATGGTTATGAAAAACAATGTTAAATGTATAAGTTTGGACACCAGTGTCTGCCCAAGATAGTCAACAGTTACTGTAACTTTAAAACTACTTTTGGTTCCCTTTAACTATATGTTATGCTAAACTTTACCCAAAATGTTTATGGAAATGATAAATCAAATTAAATCGTATGTATTTATCCTCTTGGATTTCAGGCATATCTCAGTCCTCTTGATATAAATAGATTGTTCGATTATTCTTTCTGAATGCCTGGTTGTTTGTTTTAATCATTTTTTTCAGTGTGCTTGAGTACCTTATTTTACGTAAATAAATGACCAGATATTTACCAAGAAATGACATGGTTAAATGGAAATGACACAGTTCTAACCTATGAATTACGTGTTTCTTTTGGATTCATTCAATCAACTTTTTGCCACTTAATCTGAGACCATTTCAGTAATGGAATTTTCAAGGATTTACAGTATTATCAGACAGATATTTGTCTTTCTACCTTTCTCAGGTACTGTCATTTCATCAATGATGAAAACAACTTGCCCTCAATTGAAACAAACCCTGTATCACTCCTGGTCCGCTGCTGCAGACCTATACACAACAAACACCAGGCACGGCTGGAGAAACCGATTAGTCCTCTTGATCATCTGTCTCACCTTCAGTCTCATCCTGAGCTCCATCCTCCTCCTCTACCTGCTCTATGTCCTGCAGTACGGCCTGATGGTGGCTGCTGGGATAGCAGGTTCCTGTTGGGTGGTAGTGGGGGCCTCTCTGTTCCTCTCTAAGAGGGTGCGATGCCTTGGGGTTCTGTTTGTGCTGTCTTGTGGGATGAAGCAGGGCCGGAACGTTCTCATCACCGCTGGGACAAGTTTGGTGGTTCTCAAGAACATCCAGAACACACTGGAGAACATCACAGGGCTCAGTAGGAGTATGGTGTGCAACCTGCAGGCCAAGAGGGTGTCCATCAACACCACGCCGCTCTGTAACTACGTCAGGATGTTGAGATGGGTCGGCAACGTACTCAGAGCGTTCACAGACTTCGGGGTGGCGGAGTTGGTTTCTGATCTGGAGGTCACGTCCAGAGGAGACTCTGAGAAGTTGAGGGAGAGGCTGGTTGAAGCTGAGAGGACTCTGAATGGAACTGCAAAGAGCATCTGGGCCGCGGTGGACACGCTGTCCTCTGTAGGTCAGAGACTTTTCCCTGCCTTCAGTTTCCTCCTACTGATGGGCTTCACAGTGCTGCACTTGAGGAGATATTGCCACAACAAGAAATATGAAAATGTGTACATAACCAGGACATTCATAAATTTTGATGAGAAGCAGAAGGCAGAAGGAAGGCGTCCAGTGCTCCCCCTCACACCGAAGGAGGCTAGACGCTACATCACCATCCCTTCCCCAGGACTCAGTGCCACGGAAGGGAAAGCCATGCTGAAATTCAGTTTCCCAGTGTTCACCCATTGTCTAGCCTGGGTCTTGTTCATAGGTGTTGATGTACTCATGTTCTGGTTTGTTGAGGTCATCAGAACGCGACTTCATGAGCTAGAGCCATTTCATGTTCCTTTGATTATGAACATAAATGTAAGTATCTATGTTAGTAAAACACACAACAAGATACAGTCTTAGTCAATTATTTATTACCTTAATTCATTCAATACAATCTAGCCACTAGGCTATAACCCTGTTGCTCTACTGAACCATTGTTGTTTCAGGAAGACATGACCGTTATTGGTGTCCCCATTTCAGAGGAGATCGACAGTAGGGATTTCTCCTACCAGGTGTCCATCTTTGAGAAGAGTTGCCTTCCTAAACCTAGACTAGTAATCTATGACTCCATCCTGCCTCTGGTTGTGTTACTAGCTGCCCTTCTCAGCATGGCCCTGTTGTCTGCCAAGCTCTCACAGATCAGGCTCATGGTGTGTGAGCAGTTCTTCTCCACCAATGCTGAGGAGAGGGTGGAGTTTCTGCATGCTAAGATCCTGAAGAAGAGATCAAGAAAGGAAGGGAACAGGATAGCTGAGGAAAGCAGTCTGAGATCCCTCATCAAGAAGGTCTGCATAATCCAGAGATCACTGATAAACATTGATGGAGACCTTAGAATGGTATAATACTGTATATTACATAGATGTTCTTATGTGGCCTACAGTACTGCACATTGTCATAATTTGTCCCAGGGAAAAAGTGCAGATTCATTTCTCAGTAAAACAATAGATACTGTTTAATGTAAGTTACTAAATTACTGTTTGATTAATCCATACTTTCTTCATCAGCCAGATTTCTGGTGTCCAATACTCTACAGACCACAGGAGGATGACCCCTTTCAGCAAGCAAGCTAGACTTTCTGCTGCTACAGGAAGAAGTGAGAGACACCCTTTTTTTTTTAAATGTGAATTGTGAAACACGTTACATTATATAACTGCTCAAATCTAGACTAATGACATGTTGTCATTGTAAATACATACAGTATTTCAGTTTGTTAATTCATGTACCTGTATAAATAAAGGTAAAATAAACATGGTTTTATAATAATACAAATAAAGGTTAAATGATGGTTACCAAGGTTTCCAAGCAACTTTTTGAAGCAATCTAATGTGAGATGTAAATAGTTCAAACATTGAATAATTGGGACAAAATTACACTTCATTTTAAAGAATAAAAACACCTCAAAAACAGCCAACAATCACAGTAACTGAGATATAAACTTCTTGTATCTCTATGTCATGTCTTTAACTTCTGCATTTTTTTCCATTGTTACCATGCCTATGGAGTTTGGATGATCATAAGTGCACAGGGTAATTGTCTGCAATGAGAACACATAGCTCTGCAAAACATGATATCTGTTTCAGTTGTTTAATGTCTGTCGTCGGAAGAAATGGACCAAAATGCAGCGGAGTTAGCGTTCAACATATTTAATACAAACAACGTGAACACTATACACAAAACAAGAAAACTGACAGCCAACACAGTCCTGTCAGGTGAAAAACACTAAACATAAACAATTACCCACAAACCCCAACGGAAAAACATGCACTTATGTGTGACTCCAAATCAACAGCAACGAACTACAGCTGTGCCTGATTTGGGAGCCACACACGGCCCAAAACAAAGAAATACAAACACATAGAAACAAAACATAGAACGCCCACCCAATGTAACACCCTGGCCTAACCAAAATAAAGAACAAAAAACCCCTCTCTATGGCCAGGGCGTTACAATGTCGATCAAAAACGACAGGGACAGTTTTGCTGACATCATCACGCAAACCAGACCTTCCCTAAATGTGCACGCCACTATTCAGTTCCCATCGTGCACTTGGTGTTTAGTCACACACCATTAGCATTATATCCAGACGCCACAATGCTCATCTACCACAGTGATTGTAGTGGGTCCTGACAGTGACACATTCCCCTTCACAGAATGCTGACAGTCAGTCAGGAGACGTACCCCTCTAAGCTTCTGTAACGTTGAAATATGACGTTACATTTACCAGATTATTTTGTCTCAAGGTATTTACAGTTGGGTTCGAAATGATTGACTACCTTTATTAAGATGAACAGAAATGACTGCTTAAAATAAATCATTCAAATACTGAGCTATATTGTATACTCCAAAAAATTGGGAAATTATATTATTTATACTAATACAATTGCTGAGAGAAGGATTTTGTTTAACAAGTAATATATTTTTTTTCTCAAAGAGTTAGGGGTAAAAAATATTGACACCCCTGTTTTCAATACCTTTCAATATCTCACCTTGCGAGAATAATGGCACTGAGCTTTTTCAAAATTGTTTTATGAGTTGGAGAACACATTGGGAGGGATCTTAAACCATTTCTCAATACAGAATCCTTCCAGATACTTGATATCCTAAGTCTGCTCCTATGGACTGCACTAATTAATTCAAACCACAGGTTTTCAATGGGTTTCATGTCCGGAAACTGAGAAGACCATTGCAAAATTTAGATTTTTCCAAATAAATAATATAATTTCCCAATTTCTTTGAGTATAAAATATAGCTCAGTATTTGAATGATTTATTGAAAACATGTGGTTTGAATTGAAGAGGACAGTCCATAAGTGCATAGTATGGATATCAAGGATCTGAAAGGATTCTGTATGGAGGAAGTGTCTAAGATTGCTCCCAATGTGTTCTCCAACTCATAAAACATTTTAGAAAAAGGCTCAGTGCCGTTATTGAAAGGTATTGAAAACCGGGGTGTCAATCATTTTGACCCCTTCCTTTTCTCTTCAGCAATTGCATTAGTATAAAATAATAACATTTTCTAACATTTGGGGAGCATACAATATAGCTCAGTATATTCATTATTTATTTTTGCTCATCTTTATCAAGGGTGTCAATAATGTCGGACCCCACTGTATATGAAGATAAAGGATCATGTGAAAAATGTTGCCTAATACCATAATTGGACATGTCATTGCTCAATTGTGCTAGGCAGGTCAACTCAGTATAGTACAGTGTGAGTGTTTGAAAGAAAATATATACTATTTTAACCCAGGTTTATTACTGAGAGAAGGCACAGTGAAAGAGAAGGCAGTGACAGAGAAGGCACAGAGATGAGTGGGCTGACTGTGACTCACACACTGCTGCCACTGACCCGTAGCGTTTCCTCTGATAAACTCACATTATGTCTGCAGAGCGCCAGCGGCTCAGTACCACGCCAGCATGTCAGTATGCCCAGTAGGAGACAATCCCAATGTGTAGTGTGATGCTGTGTGGCAGCAGCACTGGGCCTTTTTACATAGGCCAGGATGCAATCCAAGGCGCGTTGCAGCGCTGCACTACCGACAATTTCCCCGGCGTTTGTGAAGCTCGCATTCATGGTAAATGCTGCAGATGTCAGATGATAATTTCCAATTGAAAGCTATTTTCAAGTGGAAATTAGCTTTCAATGTAAAACACTGTGCGCTTCTAGACAACCTGCATTTGATGGTATCCCGGCCATAGTTTAACATGGAGGTAAGGGTAGACTCTCGTCCAATATGCCAGATACAAACATAACAGAGACATATTGTTGGAATTTATGTGTTTAAATGGGCATCATCATCACCATCATCATTAAATATAACTATGCAAGTGTTTATTTCACATAATACATTTTATGCAATTGTATAAATTGTACTAAATAGTTTGGCAACATAATATCATCAGAATCAAAACATTGACTGGCATTTGCATTCAAACAAACATAAACATTTTCATGGTCCAGCTTAGCAAAATTCACAGACCCATGGTAGCCTTGAGAGAACATTTTGCATGTACAGTTGAAGTCAGAAATTTACATACACCTTAGCCAAATACATTTAAACTCAGTTTTTCACAATTCCTGACATTTAATTTAAGTAAAAATTCCATGTCTTAGGTCAGTTAGGATCACCACTTTATTTTAAGAATGTGAAATGTCAGAATAATAGTAGAGAGAATGATTTATTTAAGACAGGGAATTTTACTAGGATTAAATGTCAGGAATTGTGAAAAACTGAGTTTAAATGTATTTGGCCTAAGGTGTATGTAAACTTCCGACTTCAACTTTGTATATATATATATATATTTACACTGCTCAAAAAAATAAAGGGAACACTAAAATAACACATCCTAGATCTGAATGAATGAAATAATCTTATTAAATACTTTTTTCTTTACATAGTTGAATGTGCTGACAACAAAATCACACAAAAATAATCAATGGAAATCCAATTTATCAACCCATGGAGGTCTGCATTTGGAGTCACACTCAAAATTAAAGTGGGAAACCACACTACAGGCTGATCCAACTTTGATGTAATGTCCTTAAAACAAGTCAAAATGAGGCTCAGTAGTGTGTGTGGCCTCCACGTGCCTGTATGACCACCCTACAACGCCTGGGCATGCTCCTGCACAGTGTTGGGCTGTAAGCACAACACCCACCTGTGGATGTCGGGCCCTCATACCACCCTCATGGAGTCTGTTTCTGACCGTTTGAGCAGACACATGCACATTTGTGGCCTGCTGGAGGTCATTTTGCAGGGCTCTGGCAGTGCTCCTCCTGCTCCTCCTTGCACAAAGGCGGAGGTAGCGGTCCTGCTGCCGGGTTGTTGCCCTCCTACGGCCTACTCCGTGTCTCCTGATGTACTGGCCTGTCTCCTGGTAGTGCCTCCATGCTCTGGACACTACGCTGATAGACACAGCAAACCTTCTTGCCACAGCTCGCATTGATGTGCCATCCTGGATGAGCTGCACTACCTGAGCCACTTGTGTGGGTTGTAGACTCCGTCTCATGCTACCACTAGAGTGAAAGCACCGCCAGCATTCAAAAGTGACCAAAACATCAGCCAGGAAGCATAGGAACTGAGAAGTGGTCTGTGGTTACCACCTGCAGAACCACTCCTGTATTGGGGGTGTCTTGCTAATTGCCTATAATTTCCACCTGTTGTCTATTCCATTTGCACAACAGCATGTGAAATTTATTGTCAATCAGTGTTGCTTCCTAAGTGGACAGTTTGATTTCACAGAAATGTGATTGACTTGGAGTTACATTGTGTTGTTTAAGTGTTCCCTTTATTTTTTTGAGCAGTATATATATATTTACTGAGTGTACAAAACATTAGGAACACCTGCTCTTTCCATGATAGACTGACCGCGTGTATTCGTGGATGCCAAGGGAAGCCAGGCTTTCCCAAATATTTGACCAATAAAAACATTTAAATGATAAAATAATGTATCTTTTGTCTCTCCCTGTGTTTTCATAATTTTCTGTCAATTCGCAAGTGGCTGAATCTCACCAGAAGAATCATCCGAGCGAGGAAAACAGTGCCCTCTGTCTCAGTATGTGTCGACCATGTATCTGATGCTGTCTGGACCAAAAGAGTATAACATGTTGCCGCTGTAGCATTTGATTGATTGATGCCAGCAGATATTTGGCCTTCCTTGATTAACAAATTATAAAATCATTTGCCAATCAGCGTTGAGCTGAGCTCAACTGTGGGTTGTCCTGGTGTAGCAAAATGCCCCCCAAGGGAGGCCTGTTTGGATTTGGCTTCAGACCAATCAAATAATTTCCTTTGCAAAACGTAATCGTCTGTCTCTGCTCCGCTTGTGTTGATGTCCTGCAGTACATTGCTGCCTAAATCAGCCCTTTCCTAAGCCATGGATGGAGATGGGGATTTGGACTTGTGGTTTTGACTTGATTCTCTTTATAAATTGGGTAGTTTGAGCCTTGAATGCTGATTGGCTGAAAGCCGTGGTATATCACACCATATACCATGGGTATGACAAAATATTTATTTTTACTGCTCTAATTACATTGGTAACCAGTTTATAATAGCAATAAGGCTGTAAGGTTCTGTATTTATTTTCTTAGTCAACCTTGTGTTCTGTTTCGTTGTTCTTGAATGTAGCCCTGTTTCTTTGTGTTCATTCTTTTTGTGCCTTTGTGAGGTATTGTTTGTTTTGACTCTACTAAGCCTTTTCCTAGCTCTTTGTGAGAACCAATTATAGCCTTCAGTCCTAGTTTTGATTCACTTGCCTGTTTGCCTATCTGTGTATGACCATTGCCTGCCTGCACGATTCCTGCCTTCTGCGAAATAAACACCTACCGCTCTCTGCGTGTGAATCTACACCTTTTTCTCCCTGAGTATTCATTACAGAATACCTCACCTAAAAACGGAATGGATTTAGCGTAGATACACCGGCGCCTAACCCAGCAAGAGGAGCTAATGGAGGAAATCTGCCATCTTCTCCGCCAGCCTATCCCTACTCCTCTGATGCCAGGTATCGTAACCCATAGCCCTCCTTCATTCACATGCCTGCCTGGAAAATATGACAGTTCACCTGGGACATGTCAGGGATTTCTGATGCGATGCAGCAAATACATTGAGCACAACTTCACTAACTTCGCCACCAACAAGAGCAGGGTTGATTTTGTTGTCTCTACTCACAGGCAAAGCCCTGGATTGGGCCACCACCATATGGACTGCCAACAGCCCAAAACTCTGATCCGAGACCCATTTCCACACCCTCTTCCAGTCGTCCTATAGGAGACCTCCTCATAGAACTTCAACAAGGACGCAGTTCAGCTGCCCAGTATGCCCTCGAGTTCCAGGGAGTGGATGGAATGAGGCTGCTTTACTTACCGTCTACCGAAGAGGGCTCAACAGGGAACTTCAGGCGGAGCTGGCCTGTGGAGGTGACCTTCAGGATTTAAATCAATACATTCGTATGTCCATCTCCATCAACCACCTCATCGCTGACCGCCGAAGAACTCTGCCACCCAGGAACCCGAAACCTTCTCTTTCCATGATTTCGTTATCTCATCCGAGTCTTCCAGAGCCCATGCAGTTGGGCCATGCTCCTCTCCCGTGTATCGAACGTCAAAGGCGGCTCCAAGAAGGGCTCTGCCTATACTGTGGAGGGAAAGATCATCTACTCAGCCATTGCCCTGTTCGCCTCCACGGAGAGATGAGAAGGGTCCCTTCGCTGCCATGCAGGTAGGAGTGTCCTTATTTCTAAATATCTCCCCCAGAAGCAATTCTCCATCCCAGTATTGATAACCGTGAAGGGGGTTACTGAGTACGTAGAGGGCTTGATAGATTCGGGAGCAGCAGGTCATTTTATCGATCACCAGCTAGTACAAGAGCTTGACATTGATCTGTCACCCCTCCCTTAAAGATTAACACCCTGGACGGGCAGCCATTGGGCACGGGCTTCATTACACACCTGACACAGAGCGTCACCCTCCAGATTGGAGTCTTCCACACCGAAACCATTCAACTCATGGAACTCTCATCCCCCAAACAGCCACTCATCCTCAGACACCCCTGACTTTGTCGTCACGACCCTGCCATCTCGTGGCGATAAGGTGAACTACTGTCCTGGTCTTCTACCAGCTTCACTAGTTGTCTCAGCCTACCCTGCAGAGCCACCACCATTGAGGCCTCTGCCTCTGCAGTGCCACCCACCATACCATCTGAATACACCCAGTGCAGAAATGTCTTCAGCAAAATCAAGGCTTCCACTCTGCCATCACATCGCCCAGGGGACTGTTCTATTGACTTACTCCCTGGAGTGTCCCCACCGAAGGGCTGTGTTTACCCCCTATCTATCCCGGAAAATGAGGCAATGGAGAACTACATTGATGAAACACTTAAACGGTTTCATTCATCCTTCTTCCCCGGCTGTGTCCAGCTTCTTCTTCATTGGAAAAAAGGACGGTGGTCTCCGTCCATGTATTGATTACCGTTCCCTGAATGACGTCACGGTCAAGAACCTCTTCCTCTGATCCCAGTGACCCTTGAACAAGTGGGCTGTGCCAACATCTACACAAAACTCGACATGCGAAGTGCATATAACCTTGTGCCTATACGTGAAGGCGATGAATGGAAGACGGCCTTTATCAACGCACGAGGGCACTACAAATACCTGGTCATGCTCTACGGCCTTACTAAGGTCTTCCAATCCTTTATGAACAGGATTTTCCAGGATATGATCAATCGCTTTCTCATCGTCTACATTGATGACATCCTGATTTACTCCCACTCCCTGAAGGAACACATACAGCATGTGCAAAGGTTCTTCAACAACTCCTTGACCATAACCTTTATGTGAAGACTGAAAAGTGCACCTTCCATGTAACCTCTGTAAACTTCCTCGGTTTCGTACTTACACCTGGAAGCGTCAGCATGGATGAAAACAAAGTCACCACCGTCAGTAACTGGACAAAACCCACCACCGTTAAGGAACTCCAATGTTTCATTGGGTTCTCTAACTACTATCGCCAGTGCATTCGGAACTTCAGTTCTACTGCCACTCCCCTCACTGCCCTTTCCAGCCAAAAGGCCCGGACCCTTCAATGGACTGATACCGCCCTGACTGCTTTCAACAACTTGAAACCCCTCTTCACCTCAGCTCCTGTCCTTCGCCAACCTGATCCGACTCTTCCTTTCACCCTGGAGGCGGATGCCTCCAAAGTAGGAGTAGGAGTCATACTCTCTCAGCGGGTGGAAACACCTCCAAAATTACATCCCTGTGCCTTCTTCTCCAGGAAGTTATCCTCCGTTGAGAGGAATTACGATGTGGGGAACAGAGAACTCCTCGCCATCAAGCTGGCCCTCGAGGAGTGGCGCCACTGGTTGGAGTTCGCACAACATCCCTTTCTCGTCCTAACAGATCATCGCAATCTGGAATATATCAGAGGGGCCAAGAGGTTAAACTCCAGACAAGCCCGCTGGGCTCTTCTCCACATACACCCATTCTTCATTCCTCTTGCATTATGGGACCGGTACAGTGGGAGGTTCACTCTGCCATACAAGAAGCCCTAACCTCGGACCCGGCTCCTCCTGAGACACCAGCTGGGAGGAGTTACGTACCAGCAGCTGTTAGACCCCAACTGATGCAATGTTGTCACACGTCCTTGGGGTCAGGACATCTGGGCATTACACGAACCACCGAACTTCTAGCCCGTAAGTTCTGGTGGTCCTCACTGGCATCTGACGTAAGGGATTAGGTACTCTCCTGTCCAGTCTGCGCCCAAACCAAAAGCCCTCATCATCTCCCTTCCGATAAGCTTCAACCTTTGCCAATTCCTCACAGACCCTGGTCCCACATAGCTGTTGACATCCTCAGACCTTCCTGGCTCCTCTGGTAATACCACCATCCTTGTCATAGTAGACCGTTTTTCAAAAAGGTGTCGTCTTGTTCCTCTTCCTCATTTACCTAACACCATGGAATTGGCTGAGTGTATGTTCCAGCTGGTGTTTCGTCTGTATGGGATTCCGGAGGACATCGTCTCTGACCGCGGGCCCCAGTTTGTCTCCCGGGTGTGGCGAGCCTTCTGTGACCGACTGGAGGTCGCCCTCAGCCTCTCCTCCGGGTACCATTCCCAGACCAACGGGCAGACAGAACGCCTGAACCAAGAAATAGGGAAGTACCTCCGTCCAACAATGTTCTGCCTCTCAAAATGACTGGAGTCGGTATATGGCCTGGACCGAATACACTCAGAACTCACTCTTGCATTCATCCCACCACCTTACTTCATTTCAGTGTGTACTTGCTTACCAATCCCCCGAGTTTCCTTGGGAGGCGGAGCCTAGTACTGTCCCAGCTGTCGACGACTGGTTTCGGTGTAGTGAGTGGGTATGGGAGACCGCTCAATGGCATCTGCAGGAAGCCTCTAATAGCCAGAAACGCTTTGCCGACAGACGCCGCCGACCTATGCCGCTCTTTCACCCCGGACAGCATGTGTGGCTCTCTACCACAGACGTCCTCGCTTCATTGGTCCCTTCAATATAACCCATCACATCAACCCTGTCACGTACCGCCTCTAGTTACCCCGTCAGTATAAAGTCTCCTCGTCTTTCCATGTGTCTCTGTTTAAACCGGTCACCTACAGTCCTATTCATCCTCCAGTCTCTACCCGCAGTACGCCCACACCGTTGGACGTCGGAGGGGAACCTGCCTACGCCACTCAGGCCATCCTTGATTCCAAACGCCTGAGGTCGCATCCACTATCTAGTGGACTAGGAAGGTTATGGGCCTGAAGACCGGTCCTGGGTCCCCGACCAAGACATCCTCGACCCAGAGATGATTCAGGCATTCCACCGTAACCATCCGGATCGTCCCGCTCCCCGACCCAGGGGTCAACCCCCAAACAGACCCACTGGACATCAGCCTTGACGCAGAATGTCGGGTCAGTCCACGACCTTGTCGAACCGGCCTGCCCAACCTCTGCTCTGCCTCCTGCCCGCGCGCCCGCCCGCTCCCCCCTCCAGTGACGTTGGGTATTCCGCCACTGAGACTGTGTTTTGGTTTTAACGGCCTTATTGTATATCGCAGTGGTGTATGATTGAATGGGTTATAGAGCAAACAACGCAATTATCACAACATCGGTTGTAATATGGATTTTTACTGGCTTGGCTTCCTTAGTGATTTTACCCATGCTCCGCTTCTGTTGAAGGCGTCAGAGCTTTTGACTGACCAGGTAAAAGCTATGATCTCTTATTGATGTCACTTGTTAAATCCACTTCAATGAATGTAGATGAAGAAAGGGGGATATTTTTATCATGTGGAAATCAAAGAGGACATTTTCCAGTGCCTTTAAGTTGACATCATATTTAATCTGCCTTTTACGTGAGGTATGAAACATGGCCTCATGTTTCCTCTCTAAATGTCACAGGGTTTGTGTTCTTTCTAGGAAAATATTCACAAAGGATTGGTAGTGCTGAGCAGAGCACTCTACTTGATTTAGTCCATACAGTATTAAATACTTCAGAATAAAATTTCCACAAATTTGAATTCCCGATATTTAATCCTGCAACATCTTGATTCTATATACACTGAGTGTACAAAACATTAGGAACTGCTCTTTCCGTGACATAGACTGACCAGGTTCAAAAGGCACTCGCACATCTGAGCTATCTTTGTTGCAGGTGGATGGTAACAGTTAAGTAAGATGAGAAAAATGAAGAAACCCGAACACTGCTCTTGCTAGTATCACTGCTCTTTAATAAGCTTTACGTATCGGCCTCAAGGCCTTCGTCTGAGCTTTTGACTGACCAGGTGTAAGCTATGCTCTCTTATTCATGTCACTTGTTAAATCCACTTCAATCAATGTAGAGGAAGGGGAGGAGACAGATTAAAGAAGGTTTTTAAGCCTTGAGACATGGATTGTGTATGTGTGTCATTCAGAGGGTGAATGAGCAAGACAAAATATTTAAGTGCCTTCGAACGGGGTATGGTATTAGGTGCCAGGCGCACCGGTTAGAATGGGTCAAAATACAACGCTGCTAGGTTTTTCACAATCAACAGTTTCCCGTATTTATCAATGGTCTAGCAACCAACTTGACACAACTGTGGAAGCATTGGAGTCAACATGGGCCAGCATCCCTGTGCAACGCGTTCAACACCTTGTAGAGTACATGCCCGACGAATATTAGGAAAGTGTTCCTAATGTTTTGTACACTCAGTGTACTGTATATTTATATTCCGGACACTGTATGTATACAGCGAGGTCGAAATTATTGACACCCTTGATAAAGATGAGAAATAATGACTGTGTAAAATAAATATTTAAAATACTGAGCTATGTTGTATGCTTAAAATAATATTTAGGGGTGTCAATAATTTTGACTCCTACCATTTTACTTGTTAAACAAAATCTTTCTCTGAGTGATTTAATTAGTATAACTTATTTCCCCCCCTTTTTTAAAATTCAATATACCTATAGCTCAGTATTTTAATTATTTATTTTAAACAGTCATTATTGCTAATCTTTATCAAGGGTGTCAGTAATTTTGGACCCGTGTGTGTGTGTGTGTGTGTGTGTGTGTGTGTGTGTGTGTGTGTGTGTGTGTGTGTGTGTGTGTGTGTGTGTGTGTGTGTGTGTGTGTGTGAGTGTGTGTGTGTGTGGGGTACCAGTCAAACGTTTGGACACCTACTCATTCAAGGGTTTTTATTTATTTGTACTATTTTCTACATTGTATAATAATAGTGAAGACATCAAAACTATGAAAGAACACATAAGGAATCACGTAGTAACCAAAAAAGTATTAAACAAATCAAAATATATTTTATTCTTCAAAGTAGCCAACCTTTGCCTTGATGACAGCTTTGCACATTCTAGGCATTCCCTCAACCAGCTTCACCTGGAATGCTTTTCCAACAGTCTTGAAGGAGTTCCCACATATGCTGGCTGCTTTTCCTTCTCTCTGCAGTCCAACTCATCCCAAACCATTTCAATTGGGTTGTGGTCAAGTGATTGTGGAGGCCAGGTCATCTGATGCAGCACTCCATCACTCTTCTTGGTCAAATAGCCCTTACACAGCCTGGAGGTGTGTTTTGGGTCATTGTCCTGTTGAAAAACAAATGATAGTCCCACTAAGCGCAAACCAGATGGGATGGCGTATCGCTCCAGAATGCTGTGGTAGACCGACTTTAATGCCGGTTAAGTGTGCCTTGAATTCTAAATAAATCACTGACAGTGTCATCAGCAAAGCACCATCACACCTCCTCCTCCATGCTTCACGGTAGGAACCACACATGCAGAGATCATCTGTTCACCTACTCTGCATCTCATAAAAACACGGCGGTTGGAACCAAAAATCTCGAATTTGGACTCCAGACCAAAGGACAGATTTTCCACTGGTCTAATGTCCATTACTTGTGTTTCTTGGCCCAAGCAAGTCTCTTCTTCTTCTTGCTATCTTTTAGTAGTGGTTTCTTTGCAGCAATTCAACCATGAAGGCCTGATTCATACAGTCTCTGAACAGTTGATGTTTAGATGTCTGTTATTTGAACTCTGTGAAGTATTTATTTGGGCTGCAATTTCTGAGGCTGGTAACTCTAATGAACTTATCCTCTGCAGCAGAGGTAAATCTGGGTCTTCCACTCCTGTGGCGGTCCTCATGAGAGCCAGTTTCATCATAGCGCTTGATGGTTTTTGTGACTGCACTTGAAGAAACTGACTGACCATCATGTCTTAAAGTAATGATGGACTGTCATTTCTCTTTGCTTATTTGAGCTGTTCTTGCCATAATATGGACTTGGTCTTTTACCAAATAGGGTTATCTTCTGTATACCACCCCTACCTTGTCACAACACAACTGATGTCACACAGTGCTATACAGAAACCCAGCCTAAAACCCCAAACAGCAAGCAATGCAGATGTAGAACCATCGCAAAGGGTGGCTACTTTGAAGAATCTCAAATATAAAATATATTTTGATTTGTTTAACACTTTTTTTTGGTTACTACTTGATTCCATATGTGTTATTTCATAGTGTTGATGTCTTCACTATTATTCTACAATGTAGAAAAATAGTCAAAATAAATAAAACCCCTTGAATGAGTAGGTGTGTTCAAACTTTTGACTGGTACTGTATGTATGTATGTATGTATGTATGTATGTATGTATGTATGTATGTATGTATGTATGTATGTATGTATGTATGTATGTATGTATGTATGTATTATGATTTTTGTTCTGATTTGAAAAAATTAAGAATACAATTACATTTTAAAGAAGATATGTTTTACAACTGTGTTTTTCTATACACACAGTTTAGAAGATAATATACACAAAATGAGTGTTTCCTCTAGCTATGATTCTGAAAGCTGGCAAATGACATTCTCTGGTCTAATTACCAATACATCATAATAGTATTTGGAACATGAAGAGAAAAAAAGCTTACAAGGCACGTCATCTGCAATATTTTTCAGTCAATAAATTGTGTCTAAACATTTTCAGCGTTTTCTTACAGTACTATTGTGGCAGCTATTTGAGAAGTGCTGCATAAGCACAGTAAAAAGAATAGTCCTGCCTGCTACCCGGGTATCCAGACATTGTACTGTCTGTCATATGCCTACGGCTGCTGGAATGGGACGTTAAATCTAAATGAGCAGTTTAAATGAACTAACAGATGATACAGATCACTTTTAAAGTTTGCATTTAAGAAACGATGTGTCTAATGGAAGGTAAAACTTGAACCTTTAATTGGTTGCTGCTGAGAAATTACAACTATGGAACTATATGAGCAGCTAGAAGAGAGAAAGCAATCTTACAATTCAAATCATTTGTGAAAAACGAATCATTGTTTTAATAAATGATTAATGACAATGCTGTTATGACAGGTAATATTTCCCTCCACAGTCATCTTGTGTAGCGGCAATAAAATAAAAACAAACAATTCTAAAAAAGGGGAAGGAGAAGGACACTAGGCTAAAAGACTAAATAATTAAGACGAATAGAGAGAGTTATTTTCTCCATCCCTCCGGTACCCTAATGACACAAACCCAAAGGATATGTCCTAAATGGCACCCTATTTCCCATAGTGCACTACTTTTGATCTGAGCCTTATGTAGGGAATATGATGCTATTTGGGATGTAGAACTACTGTAGCTTCGTTGCATTGCATAACTGAGTCTTGCCTCCGGACCCTGATGTTTTTAAGCCACATTTAGGCCAATTAATGACGCAGTTTCACAGATGAATTCATCGTTACAAAAATCTAACATGAAGAGCTACAAAGCCTCAATCCCACTATAGGACTAGAACACAGTGGTAGCACACGTACTGTACAACAAACAATGCTACTATACTGTACTAGAATATGCGATTGTATACTATAGGATTACTATACAACCTTAGTCTCTCATCACAGCCCATTAAAATGTTAAAAGACATAATTCAGTAGCTGATTTGGTTCTGGGTGCTGAGACTTTACAGCCTCACAAGTCTGGGACACTAGAATTGATCTGAAATAGAATTGGACATGATGTCATCATCAAGGCTAAGAGGATAGGCAGGGACAAGATCTCTTCCTTATTCCAGAGCTACATGCATTAGTAAAATTCACAAGGTCTGTCTGAGCTGAGCAACACTTATACAAGAGCATTATCATGACATTCATTTACAGGAAAATGACACTGGAGTTGATCCCCCTTCCTACCCCACATGCACTACAGGGACACACTGTATCCCTGTCTGTTCAGATTGGGGAGTACAGTTCCACATCTACGGTCTCATATAGATTACAAATGTCCGTTTCTTTCTTACTCTAGGAATGACACTTATGCAACCCTTCCCTTTGGCCAATTCAAAACAACACCATATATTTGACTTAAAATAACTTTAAATCTATACATTCAGGTATGTTGTATTGTGATGAAAACTCCGAGTAAACAGGTCTCAATTTATGAGAAAATGTGTCAACCTCAACATAAAACAAATGACTACGTCCCAACCGGATATTATTATCTCACTCATGCCCCAAACATCAGTGCTTACATAAGCATGTTGAATTGCTCACTGGGATTATTCATAACCCTATCATTTAATTTCCCAAAACATTACTCATATGCCCAATGGATACAGCGCAAGAAGAGATCAAATGGTGCAAATCTAACTGTTTAAATTATCTTAATTTGAACGATGCAGATGACACAGCAGTGTCGCTAGGGCTAATTATATCCCGGCTGTACCATAGTTAGTTATATACAGGCTGTACCATAGTTAGTTATATCCAGGCTGTCCCATAGTTAGTTATATCCAGGCTGTACCATAGCTAGTTATATACAGGCCGTACCATAGTTAGTTATATCCAGGCTGACCCATAATTAGTTATATCCAGGCTGTACCATAGTTAGTTATATCCAGGCTGTACCATAGTTAGTTATATCCAGGCTGTACCATAGCTAGTTATATACAGGCCGTACCATAGTTAGTTATATCCAGGCTGTACCATAGTTAGTTATATCCAGGCTGAACCATAGTTAGTTATATCCAGGCTGTACCATAGCTAGTTATATCCAGGCTGTACCATAGTTAGTTATATCCAGGCTGTACCATAGTTAGTTATATCCAGGCTGAACCATAGTTAGTTATATCCAGGCTGTACCATAGCTAGTTATATCCAGGCTGTACCATAGTTAGTTATATCCAGGCTGTCCCATAGTTAGTTATATCCAGGCTGTACCATAGCTAGTTATATACAGGCCGTACCATAGTTAGTTATATCCAGGCTGTACCATAGCTAGTTATATACAGGCCGTACCATAGTTAGTTATATCCAGGCTGTACCATAGTTAGTTATATCCAGGCTGAACCATAGTTAGTTATATCCAGGCTGTACCATAGTTAGTTATATCCAGGCTGTACCATAGTTAGTTATATCCAGGCTGAACCATAGTTAGTTATATCCAGGCCGTACCATAGCTAGTTATATCCAGGCTGTACCATAGTTAGTTATATCCAGGCTGTACCATAGTTAGTTATATCCAGGCTGTACCATAGGTAGTTATATCCAGGCTGAACCATAGTTAGTTATATCCAGGCTGTACCATAGTTAGTTATATCCAGGCTGTCCCATAGTTAGTTATATCCAGGCTGTCCCTTAACATGATTTTTTTTTCTTATTTAGCCAAATGTTTTTCACCCTGAAGACAGGCTTTGTGGGAAGCTCATTCTGCAGTGTAAGACTTCCGTTGATAGTAGTGATGAAATGCTACTAGTTGGATAACAAGCATACACAAAGATATAAAAAGTAGCATCATCAAAACAGTTAATCATTTAGCTGGCATCACTAATTCACTATGTGATTAACGAGAAACGTCTTGGATGGTCTTTATCCTTGTCTCACCTGGTTGCCGTAGCATCCAGGTGAGCGTCACATCCTTTAGCGATCTTTCCCTTCTGGGGGTAGCATTGCTGCTGGTGACAGCTACAAATCGATTCTTGGCCATTTCCCTGCTATGCTGTGGAAAGTAATTACACAAAATACTGAGTTTCAATATTCTGGATATGAATGACAAATTCCATATTTACTGGCATAATTAATCTGACCAAAGGTCAATGCTTAACAGTGCAGTAAGCGATTCAAAGTTTCACTCCAAAACTTGTCATTTTTTGCCAGCGTTCTACAATGTTAAGTTTTGCAATGGCCTCCGGGTCAACCGACTAAGCGTTTTTCTGAGAGTAGGACAGAAATAAGTAAGGGAGGAAGAAAAATGATATAGAAGGACAGAAAGAAAGCTAGCATGCGCTACATTCACTATGGCAGTGTGGATGGATTCTGCAGTAGCATGCTACATTCACTATGGCAGTGTGGATGGATTCTGCAGTAGCATGCTACATTCACTATGGCAGTGTGGATGGATTCTGCAGTAGCATGCTACATTCACTATGACAGTGTGGATGGATTCTGACAGATGATAACTTCCTTGATGCACATAATACATTGCATAATATAAATTAGTATCTTCTCTTCTCACAGCAGAAACGTCACTTGGCACCTTTTAACTCCTGCTATAGAACTTAATCAACCGTATGAAAATAGTACCACTAATTTTTGAAGGGCCTGTATCCTTGAAACAGACTAAGCCTAGTCCTGGACAAAAAAAATTACTTTCAATGGAGAATCTCCATGAGTATGCTTTTTGGTTTAGGACTATAGGCTTAATCTGTCTGGGAAACTAGCCTATGGTGTGTATAATAAAGAATGATGTGATATGCAGAATGAGAGGCCTAATTGACATCCTGTCCTCCACTTCGTTGACTCCATTGGGGATCTTTGTAAAGTCGTCTTTGCCCAGGGCCTTCTGACACACAGAGTTGTATGTCCCAGTCACACTGAGGTCATCACTGGAAGAATGAAACAGAAGCATATACATCACTAAACGGTAAGGCAGCCATCTTTACTGCCTGTCATTCATTTCTACTGCACCGACAATATACAGTTACACTTCACTTTCTTTTCTTTTTCAAAGATTCCACTGTGGTTTGTATTGTTGTCCACCAACCCAGTTCCTGTGTTCCTGGCTGGTCGGTAACACTGTGTTACATACACTCCACTCTGACATATATTATGTGATGTATGTTATAAACAGTCATGACTGTTGGGGTCATATGCTTATAGCACTAGTCATGACTGCTTATGACATCTGTTATGTCATTGTTATGACAGTGTTATGGAGCACTTATGTGACAGAGGGTGCATGGAAGGTGTAATATGCTTTACTCAGTGAAAAGGGCAGAAGAGGGACAGTGAGATCAGGTTGATATTGTTTCATACTTTGCCAATAGGTCCATAAGGTATCCCGGGGTGCTGGGGTCGGGCCTTAGAGGTGGGCCCATGATGAACTTGGCAGCGTGGGCCCAGTCTTTGCGCCAGCAGTGGGAGCCATCTGTACCCAGTCCTGCTGCTATGGGCTCTCCAAACACCACACGGCCTGTTGGGGCACAAATATCTATAGAACACCATCCATGTCATATTGAGCCTCTCTTTCACTCACTCACTCACTCACTCACTCACTCACTCACTCACTCACTCACTCACTCACTCACTCACTCACTCACTCACTCACTCACTCACTCACTCACTCACTCACTCACTCAGTCTGTCTGTCTGTCTGTCTGTCTGTCTGTCTGTCTGTCTGTCTGTCTGTCTGTCTGTCTGTCTGTCTGTCTGTCTGTCTGTCTCTCTCTCGCTTTCTCTCTCTGTCATTCTTTCCCACCCACAGTTCCCAGCAGGCAGTGTCAGGCCCCCTGACCATTTCTGCGTGCGTTGGACACCACCTTAGCGCAGACTTGCTTATGACGTGGACCACATAGAGCGGGCAGTTGACAGCGTGGGCGATGGTGACGGCTCTCTGGGTGGCCTCAGCCTCCACCTCCTCAAGACGACACAACTCATGACCCTCCGGACCTGTGATGCCCAGTGACAGCATCTTCTTAGCCCCCTGCCAAGTGAGAGAAGGTCAGTTTAAAAATGCCCCCTGAATGGCAGATAAAAGAAACTGTCTGTGTGACACAGATAAACTTTCGTGAAATATTCACAGAAATAGTTACAAAAGGTTATACAAGCATGAGCAAATTAGCATAGAATATTACACCGTGACGCAAACAGGTTTTCCTCAGGTAGTGTTGAGGGAGGAAGTTGACACGTTACATGCTTTTTGCCAACAGACAACGGGTTTATTGCAAATACTACTCTATGGAAGTTTAGTTGCTAATCGTTTACATAAAAGTTGTCTGTAAACTCACTCTAAACATACATACATTTGTGAGCATCTCCTGAATATTTTCTGTCACCAAAAAGACTACAGATTGGGCATCTGCTGCCCTCTAGAGGTTAGTCTACAGACAACACCTTGGAAAATAAGGTTAATGATCTGGAGCTAGAACATTTCAACCTGGATCAAACGGAACTAGGTGTTGATCCTTGGACTTTTTGTGTAACTGATATTAGATTGAGTGAACACTGCTTTTAGTATCATTTCAGGTTAACACCGACCCACCTGTTCAGCTAAAACAGAGGACAGTTCCTGTAATGAACCTTGCCCCTTCAGACATTGACAAGGAACAAACAAAATAAGAGAAGTCAAATAGTTTCCCCCTTAGTTAATAATTTATTGTGCTTTTTGCTTCCACATTGCAGCAACATTAAAAACATTCTCAGCTACATGACTTAATTTTCAAATGCGAGAAAGAATGAGTGACAGAGGGGTGAAATGATCAATTATAAAAGCTATGAACTGTAATTCCAGTGTCATGAGATTGCAAAACACATTTGGTTTGGTTCCCGTACCTCATATGGAGGAATGAGATGAGCTACTGTTCATGTGCCTTTATGTAGGCCCTGACACGTAAATGGTACTCTTATACTCATATATGAATGACATGACCAAATGACTGCATAAGAGTATGTTGGCTGTGTTCTAGGAAGGACCTTGATGACACACATGATAAGGTACATGAGATGAATGGAGAGAACAGGAGAGATAAAGATGAAGAAGACTGTGTGTCTGTTTGCTGTGGGTTTTGTAATACTAGCATGTATAGTAATAACATCCTCACGTGTGATATGTTCCTGTCAGACATTATTTGATTTGACATCCCAGTTATGTTGGTGCTGCAATAGAATCAATGTGTGGGCTCCTTATTTACCAACATGAGTAAAGAATCTCAAAGACAGCACAACTAGATATCAATAGCTATCCACATCTGGGAAGATTGAAAACATGTCAGAGTGTCTTCAATGTCAACTAGTTCAAGCACATACTGTGCTGCATAGATAAATGGAAATATAGGTAATTTATTAATCCCAAAGGGAACATTTCTTACCAGTACCTTAGAAACACAAACTGTATCCCACATGAAGTATTTCACACACTCATGGGACTAAGTATTTCATAGCCAACTGTCAAATCTTACATCACCAAGAGTAGAACTTCATCATCTAGACATGGCTTGGATAGGGTTAGTTTTACATGGCGTGGACAGGGTTCGTTTTATATGGCTTGGACAGGGTTAGTTTTACATGGCTTGGATAGGGTTAGTTTTACATGGCTTGGATAGGGTTAGTTTTACATGGCTTGGATAGGGTTAGTTTTACATGGCGTGGACAGGGTTAGTTTTACATGGCGTGGACAGTGTTAGTTTTACATGGCGTGGATAGGGTTAGTTTTACATGGCTTGGACAGGGTTAGTTTTACATGGCGTGGACAGGGTTAGTTTTACATGGTGTGGACAGGGTTAGTTTTACATGGCTTGGATAGGGTTAGTTTTACATGGCGTGGAAAGGGTTAGTTTTACATGGAGTGAACAGGGTTAGTTTTACATGGCGTGGATAGGGTTAGTTTTACATGGCTTGGACAGGGTTAGTTTTACATGGCGTGGATAGGGTTAGTTTTACATGGCTTGGACAGGGTTTGTTTTACATGGCTTGGATAGGGTTAGTTTTACATGGCGTGGAAAGGGTTAGTTTTACATGGAGTGAACAGGGTTAGTTTTACATGGCTTGGATATGGTTAGTTTTACATGGCGTGGACAGGGTTAGTTTTACATGGCGTGGACAGTGTTAGTTTTACATGGCTTGGATAGGGTTAGTTTTACATGGTGTGGACAGGGTTAGTTTTACATGGTGTGGACAGGGTTAGTTTTACATGGTGTGGACAGGGTTAGTTTTACATGGCTTGGATAGGGTTAGTTTTACATGGCTTGGATAGGGTTAGTTTTACATGGCTTGGACAGGGTTAGTTTTACATGGCTTGGATAGGGTTTGTTTTACATGGCTTGGATAGGGTTTGTTTTACATGGCTTGGACAGGGTTAGTTTTACATGGCTTGGATAGGGTTAGTTTTACATGGCTTGGATAGGGTTAGTTTTACATGGCGTGGACAGGGTTAGTTTTACATGGCGTGGACAGTGTTAGTTTTACATGGCTTGGATATGGTTAGTTTTACATGGCGTGGACAGGGTTAGTTTTACATGGTGTGGACAGGGTTAGTTTTACATGGTGTGGACAGGGTTAGTTTTACATGGCGTGGACAGTGTTAGTTTTACATGGCTTGGATAGGGTTAGTTTTGCATGGCGTGGACAGGGTTAGTTTTACATGGCTTGGATAGGGTTAGTTTTACATGGCGTGGACAGTGTTACTTTTACATGGCTTGGATAGGGTTAGTTTTACATGGCGTGGACAGTGTTACTTTTACATGGCTTGGACAGGGTTAGTTTTACATGGCTTGGATAGGGTTAGTTTTACATGGCTTGGATAGGGTTAGTTTTACATGGCTTGGACAGGGTTAGTTTTACATGGCTTGGATAGGGTTTGTTTTACATGGCTTGGATAGGGTTTGTTTTACATGGCTTGGACAGGGTTAGTTTTACATGGCTTGGATAGGGTTAGTTTTACATGGCTTGGATAGGGTTAGTTTTACATGGCGTGGACAGGGTTAGTTTTACATGGCGTGGACAGTGTTAGTTTTACATGGCTTGGATATGGTTAGTTTTACATGGCGTGGACAGGGTTAGTTTTACATGGTGTGGACAGGGTTAGTTTTACATGGTGTGGACAGGGTTAGTTTTACATGGCGTGGACAGTGTTAGTTTTACATGGCTTGGATAGGGTTAGTTTTGCATGGCGTGGACAGGGTTAGTTTTACATGGCTTGGATAGGGTTAGTTTTACATGGCGTGGACAGTGTTACTTTTACATGGCTTGGATAGGGTTAGTTTTACATGGTGTGGACAGGGTTAGTTTTACATGGTGTGGATAGGGTTAGTTTTACATGGCTTGGACAGGGTTCGTTTTACATGGCTTGGATAGGGTTAGTTTTGCATGGCTTGGATAGGGTTAGTTTTGCATGGCTTGGATAGGGTTAGTTTTACATGGCTTGGATAGGGTTAGTTTTGCATGGCTTGGATAGGGTTAGTTTTGCATGGCTTGGATAGGGTTAGTTTTACATGGTGTGGACAGGGTTAGTTTTACATGGTGTGGACAGGGTTAGTTTTACATGGTGTGGACAGGGTTAGTTTTACATGGCTTGGATAGGGTTAGTTTTGCATGGCTTGGATAGGGTTAGTTTTACATGGCTTGGATAGGGTTAGTTTTACATGGCTTGGATAGGGTTTGTTTTACATGGCTTGGATAGGGTTTGTTTTACATGGCTTGGACAGGGTTAGTTTTACATGGCTTGGATAGGGTTAGTTTTACATGGCTTGGATAGGGTTAGTTTTACATGGTGTGGACAGGGTTAGTTTTACATGGTGTGGACAGGGTTAGTTTTACATGGCTTGGATAGGGTTAGTTTTGCATGGCTTGGATAGGGTTAGTTTTGCATGGCTTGGATAGGGTTAGTTTTACATGGTGTGGACAGGGTTAGTTTTACATGGCTTGGATAGGGTTAGTTTTGCATGGCTTGGATAGGGTTAGTTTTGCATGGCTTGGATAGGGTTAGTTTTGCATGGCTTGGATAGGGTTAGTTTTGCATGGCTTGGATAGGGTTAGTTTTACATGGCTTGGACAGGGTTAGTTTTACATGGTGTGGACAGGGTTAGTTTTACATGGCTTGGATAGGGTTAGTTTTGCATGGCTTGGATAGGGTTAGTTTTGCATGGCTTGGATAGGGTTAGTTTTGCATGGCGTGGACAGGGTTAGTTTTACATGGCTTGGACAGGGTTAGTTTTACATGGCTTGGATAGGGTTAGTTTTACATGGTGTGGACAGGGTTAGTTTTACATGGCGTGGACAGGGTTAGTTTTACATGGTGTGGACAGGGTTAGTTTTACATGGCTTGGATAAGGTTAGTTTTACATGGCGTGGACAGGGTTAGTTTTACATGCCGTGGACAGGGTTAGTTTTACATGGCTTGGATAGGGTTAGTTTTACATGGCTTGGATAGGGTTAGTTTTACATGGCGTGGACAGGGTTAGTTTTACATGCCGTGGACAGGGTTAGTTTTACATGGCTTGGACAGGGTTAGTTTTACATGGCGTGGACAGGGTTAGTTTTACATGGTGTGGACAGGGTTAGTTTTACATGGCGTGGACAGGGTTAGTTTTACATGGCGTGGACAGGGTTAGTTTTACATGGCGTGGACAGGGTTAGTTTTACATGGCGTGGACAGGGTTAGTTTTACATGGCTTGGATAGGGTTAGCTTTACATGGCATGGACAGGGTTAGTTTTACATGCTGTGGACAGGGTTAGTTTTACATGGCGTGGACAGGGTTAGTTTTACATGGTGTGGACAGGGTTAGTTTTACATGGCTTGGATAAGGTTAGTTTTACATGGCTTGGATAGGGTTAGTTTTACATGGCGTGGACAGGGTTAGTTTTACATGGCTTGGATAGGGTTAGTTTTACATGGCTTGGATAGGGTTAGTTTTATATGGCTTGGATAGGGTTAGTTTTATATGGCTTGGATAGGGTTCGTTTTACATGGCTTGGATAGGGTTAGTTTTACATGGCTTGGATAGGGTTTGTTTTACATGGCTTGGATAGGGTTAGTTTTACATGGCTTGGACAGGGTTAGTTTTACATGGCGTGGACAGGGTTAGTTTTACATGGTGTGGACAGGGTTAGTTTTACATGGCTTGGATAGGGTTAGTTTTACATGGCTTGGATAGGGTTCGTTTTACATGGCTTGGATAGGGTTAGTTTTACATGGCTTGGATAGGGTTAGTTTTACATGGCATGGACAGGGTTAGTTTTACATGGCGTGGACAGGGTTAGTTTTACATGGTGTGGACAGGGTTAGTTTTACATGGTGTGGACAGGGTTAGTTTTACATGGCTTGGATAGGGTTAGTTTTGCATGGCTTGGATAGGGTTAGTTTTGCATGGCTTGGATAGGGTTAGTTTTGCATGGCTTGGATAGGGTTAGTTTTGCATGGCTTGGATAGGGTTAGTTTTACATGGCTTGGATAGGGTTAGTTTTACATGCCGTGGACAGGGTTAGTTTTACATGGCGTGGACAGGGTTAGTTTTACATGGCGTGGACAGGGTTAGTTTTACATGCCGTGGACAGGGTTAGTTTTACATGGCGTGGACAGGGTTAGTTTTACATGGCTTGGACAGGGTTAGTTTTACATGGTGTGGACAGGGTTAGTTTTACATGGCTTGGACAGGGTTAGTTTTACATGGCGTGGACAGGGTTAGTTTTACATGGCGTGGACAGGGTTAGTTTTACATGCCGTGGACAGAGTTAGTTTTACATGGCTTGGGCAGGGTTAGTTTTACATGGCTTGTGTAACAGTGTAGGTTCCGTCCCTCTCTTCGCCCCAACCTGGGCTCGAACCAGGGACCCTTGCACACATCAACAACTGACACCCACGAAGCATCGTTACCCATCGCGCAACAAAAGCCATGCAACGCAAGGGGAACAACCACTTCAGGTCTCAGAGCGAGTGACGTCACTGATTGAAACACTATTAGCGCGCACCACCGCTAACTAACTAGCCATTTCACATCGGTTACACTTGGATAGGGTTAGTTTTACATGGCTTGGAGGGTTAGTTTTACATGGCTTGGATAAGGTTAGTTTTACATGGCGTGGACAGGGTTAGTTTTACATGGCGTGGACAGGGTTCGTTTTATATGGCTTGGATAGGGTTAGTTTTACATGGCTTGGATAGGGTTAGTTTTACATGGCTTGGATAGGGTTAGTTTTACATGACTTGGATAGGGTTAGTTTTACATGGCTTGGACAGGGTTAGTTTTACATGGCTTGGACAAGGTTAGTTTTATATGGCTTGGTGTAACGGCCGTCAGAAAGAGTAGACCCAGGCGCAGCGTGGATAGTGCTCATCATGTATTTATTTCTTGTGAACACTTAAACAAAATAACCAAAATGACAGCCAAACAGTTCTGTCAGGTAATACTCATGAAACAGAAAATAACCACTCACAAAACCCAAAGGAAAACAGGCTACCTAAGTATGGCTCCGAATCAGTGACAACAATGTACAGCTGTCCCTGATTGAGAGCCATACCAGGCCAAAACAAAGTAATACAAAAACATAGAAGAAAGGACATAGAATGCCCACCCTAGTCACACCCTGGCCTAACCAAAATAGAGAATAAAACCCTCTCTATGGCCAGGGCGTGACAGTACCCCCCCCCAAAGGTGCGGACTCTGGCCGCAAAACCTAAACCTCTAGGGAAGGGTCCGGGTGGTCATCTATCAGCGGTGGCGGCTCAGGGGCGGGACGCAGACCCCGCTCCACCACTGGCTCACCCCACTTTGGTGGTACCTCTAGAGCGGGGTCTCTCGCCGCCCCGGGCCCCGGACTGGCGGGCGACTCTGGCGGTGGGCGACTCTGGCGGCGGCGGGCGACTCTGGCGGCGCTGGACTGGCGGGCGGCTCTGGCGGCGCCGGACGGGGGGCGGCGCCGGACAGGCGCCGGACAGGCGGGCAGCTCTGGCGGCTCCGGACAGGCGGACGGCTCTGGCGCAGGACGCACCAGGCTGGGGAGACATGCAGGAGGCCTGGCTCTGGGAGCAGGCACGGGACTCACCAGGCTTGGGAGACTTGCAGGAGACCTGGCTCTAGGAGCAGGCACAGGACTCACCCGGCTGGAGAGACATGCAGGAGGCCTGGCGCTGGGAGCAGGCACAGGACTCACCCGGCTGGAGAGACATGCAGGAGGCCTGGCTCTGGGAGCAAGCACAGGACTCACCGGGCTGGGGAGACTTGCAGGAGGCCTGGCTCTGGGAGCAGACACCGGATACACTGGGCCATGGAGGTGCACTGGCGGTCTCGAGCGCAGGACTGGCACCACCCGTACTGGCTGGGTGCCCGCTTCCCCCCGGCAAATGCGGGACGCTGGCACCGAGCACACCGGCCTGTGGATGCTCGGCCTCAACACCGTGCGCATCACCCCATAGCACGGGGCCTGACCAGTCAAATACTCGCCACATTAAGCACGGGGAGTTGGCTCAGGCCGCACTGGGTTCTCCAGGTGAACTGGGGAAACCGTGCGTGGAGCGGGCGCAGGACTCACCGGGCTGTGAAGGCTCACTGGATGTCTGGAGCGCCAAGCTGGCACAAGATGTGCAGGGCTGGGGAGGCGCACAGGAGGCCTGGTGCGTGGGGCTGGCACAGTCTTCACCAGACGGCTAGCACGCACCTCAGGAGGAGTATGGAGAGCTGACTCAGGTGACATCAATTCGAGGACACGCTCCGTAGGGCGAATGTGATGCCTCATGCACCAACACAGCAGCTCTCTCATGGCTCTCTCCTCCAATCTCCCCATCAACTCCTTCACTGTCTCTGCTTCGCTCCCTTCACTCACCTCCAACTTCACCCAGACTGGCTCTGGTTCCATCCTCGGCTCCGCCGACCGTCCCGTGTGCCCCCCCCCAAAAAATTGGGGCTGCCTCTCCTCTTCTTGCCGTGCCAGCCGATCTTCCCAGAAACGCCGTTCTGCCTTCGCTGCCTCTATCTCCTCCGGCAGGCAGCGGTATTCTCCAGCCTGTCTCCAGGGTCCCTTTCCGTCCAGTATCTCTTCCCAAGTCCAGGAGTCCTGAACCCTCTGCTCCTCCATACCACGCTGCTTGGTCCGTTGAAGGTGGGTAGTTCTGTAACGGCCGTCTGAAAGAGTAGACCAAGGCGCAGTGTGGATAGTGCTCATCATGTATTTATTTCTAGTGAACACGTAAACAAAATAACCAAAACGACAGCCAAACAGTTCTGTCAGGTAATACTCATGAAACAGAAAATAACCTCCCACAAAACCCAAAGGAAAACAGGCTACCTAAGTATGGCTCCCAATCAGCGACAACGATGTACCGCTGTCCCTGATTGAGAGCCATACCAGGCCAAAACAAAGAAATACAAAAACATAGAAGAAAGGACATAGAATGCCCACCCTAGTCACACCCTGGCCTAACCAAAATAGAGAATAAAACCCTCTCTATGGCCAGGGCCGTGCAGGACGTTTGTCATTTGCCAGAGAACACCAAGATTGGCAAATTCGCCACTGGCGCCCTGTGCTCTTCACAGATGAAAGCAGGTTCACACTGAGCACATGTGACAGACGTGACAGAGTCTGGAGACGCCGTGGAGAACGTTCTGCTGCCTGCAACATCCTCCAGCATGACCGGTTTGGCGGTGGGTCAGTCATGGTGTGGGGTGGCATTTCTTTGGGGGGGCCGCACAGCCCTCCATGTGCTCGCCAGAGGTAGCCTGACTGCCATTAGGTACCGAGATGAGATCCTCAGACCCCTTGTGAGACCATATGCTGGTGCGGTTGGCCCTGGGTTCCTCCTAATGCAAGACAATGCTAGACCTCATGTGGCTGGAGTGTGTCAGCAGTTCCTGCAAGAGGAAGGCATTGATGCTATGGACTGGCCCGCCCGTTCCCCAGACCTGAATCCAATTGAGCACATCTGGGACATCATGTCTCGCTCCATCCACCAACGCCACGTTGCACCACAGACTGTCCAGGAGTTGGCGGATGCTTTAGTCCAGGTCTGGGAGGAGATCCCTCAGGAGACTATCCGCCACCTCATCAGGAGCATGCCCAGGCGTTGTAGGGAGGTCATACAGGCACGTGGAGGCCACACACACTACTGAGCCTCATTTTGACTTGTTTTAAGGACATTGCATCAAAGTTGGATCAGCCTGTAGTGTGGTTTTCCACTTTAATTTTGAGTGTGACTCCAAATGCAGACCTCCATGGGTTGATAAATTGGATTTCCATTGATTATTTTTGTGTGATTTTGTTGTCAGCACATTCAACTATGTAAAGAAAAAAGTATTTAATAAGATTATTTCATTCATTCAGATCTAGGGTGTGTTATTTTAGTGTTCCCTTTATTTTATTGAGCAGTATATATTGCGTTTTGGGGTTAGAGTGTAGACAGATTATGGACAAGGAGAGAATGCAATCCATGCTTTGGTTTGGTTAAAAATAGCCACTGCACCAACCACTAATATTAATGTAAGTCAATGTCCCTCAGTTAGCATACTTTTCATAATTCCATGCCCAAATCATCTCTGAAAGGGAGTTCAATGACTTGGTTTAAAGTTACTTTGAGATAATTTGAGAATGACATATGGCATTTCCCCATCTGGCCTGGGTCCCAGTCTTTTTGGGGTGTAAGACGTAGTGTTATTTTTGGGGAAGTTGTATTTCCATAGCTAGAGCTGACACCAAGGACTTGTGAAGAGCACAATCAACAAACTCTGAATACTCTAAACAGTTGCTTTTGAGAAGGAAAAGGCTAATGCATGTTAACTATGGCACATTGATTTAAGGCCCTTAATTATTTCATTATAAATGGCATGAGGAGGTAAGGCAATAAATAGGCCATAGTAGCAAAGTAATTACAATTTAGCAGATTAACACTGGAGTGATAGATCAGCAGATGATGATGAGCAGATGATGGTGTGTAAGTAGTGATACTGGTGTGCAAAAGAGCAGCAAAGTAAATAAAAACAATATGGGGATGAGGTAGGTAGATTGGGTGGGCTATTTACAGATGGACTATGTACAGCTGCAGCGATCGGTTAGCTGCTCAGATAGCTGATGTTTAAAGTTAGTGAGGGAAATGTAAGTCTCCAGCTTCAGCGATTTTTGCAATTCGTTCCAGTCACTGGCAGCAGAGAACTGGAAGGAAAGGCGGCCAAAGCAGGTGTTGGCTTTGGGATGACCAGTGAGATATACCTGCTGGAGCGCGTGCTACGGGTGGGTGTTGTTATCGTGACCAGTGAACTGAGATAAGGCGGAGCTTTACCGAGCATAGACTTATAGATGACCTGGAGCCAGTAGGTGTGGGGCCGAATATGTAGCGAGGGCCAGCCGACTAGAGCATACAGGTCGCAGTGGTGGTTGGTATAAGGCGCTTTGGTAACAAAACGGATGTCACTGTGATAGACTACATCCAATTTGCTGAGTAGAGTATTGGAAGCTATTTTGTAGATGACATCGCCGAAGTCGGGGATTGGTAGGATAGTCAGTTTTACTAGGGTAAGTTTGGCGGCGTCAGTGAAGGAGGCTTTGTTGCGAAATAGAAAGCAGATTCTAGATTTGATTTTGTATTGGAGATGTTTGATATGAGTCTGGAAGGAGAGTTTACAGTCTAGCCAGACACCTAGGTATTTGTAGTTGTCCACGTATTCTAGGTCAGAACCGTCCAGAGTAGTGATGCTAGTCGGGCGGACGGGTGCTGGCAGCGAACGGTTGAAAAGCATGCATTTGGTTTTGCTAGCGTTTAAGAGCAGTTGGAGGCCACGGAAGGAGTATTGTATGGCATTCAAGCTCGTTTGGAGGTTAGTTAACACAGTGTCCAAAGAAGGGCCAAATGTATACAGAATGGTGTCGTCTGCGTAGAGGTGGATCAGGGAATCACCCGCAGCAAGAGCGACATCGTTGATATATACAGAGAAAAGAGTCGGCCCGAGAATTGAACCCTGTGGTACCCCCATAGAGACTGCCAGAGGTCCGGACAACAGGCCCTCCGATTTGACACACTGAACTCTATCTGAGAAGTAGTTGGTGAACCAGGTGAAGCAGTCATTTGAGAAACCAAGGCTGTTAAGTCTGCCAATAAGAATGCGGTGGTTAACAGAGTCGAAAGCCTTGGCCAGGTCAATGAAGACGGCTGCACAGTAGTGTCTTTTATCGATGGCGGTTATGATATCGTTTAGTACCTTGAGCGTGGCTGAGGTGCACTCATGACCAGCTAAATACTTATTTCCTTCAATAAAATGCAAATCATTTTATAACATTTTTGACATGTGTTTTTCTGGATTTTTTTTGTTGTTATTCTGTCTCTCACTGTTCAAATAAACCTACCATTAAAATTATAGACTGATAATTTCTTTGTCAGTGGGCAAACATACAAAATCAGCAAGGGATCAAATACTTTTTTCCCTCACTGTATATACTGTTCTATACCATCTACTGCATCTTGCCTATGCCTATCATTAGTCACTTTAAATAAAGCCATTTTCATAATGTTTACATATCCTACATCACTCATCTCTTATGAATATACTGCTCTATACCATCTATTGCATCTTGCCTATGCCGCATGGCCATCGCTCATCCATATATTTATATGTACATATTCTTATTCATCCCTTACATGTGTGTGTATAAGGACCTTGTTGTGAATTTGTTAGATTACTTGTTAGATATTATTGTATTGTCGGAACTTGTCACAACTGATTATTGGCTCAAACGCAATAATTCCACAAATGAACTTTTAACAAGGCACACCTGTTAATTGAAATGCATTTCAGGTGACTACCTCATGAAGCTGGTTGAGAGAATGGCAAGTGTGTGTAAAGCTGTCATCAAGGCAAAGGGTGGCTACTTTGAAGAATCTCATGTCAAATATATTTTGATTTGTTTAACACTTTTGGTTACTACATGATTCCATATTCCATATGTGTTATTTCACAGTTCTGATGTCTTCATTATTATTCTACAATGTAGTAAAAATTGTAAAAATAAAGAAAAACCCTTGAATGAGTAGGTGTGTCCAAACTTTTGACTGGTACTATATATATATATATATATATATATATATATATATATATATATATATATAAGTCGGAAGTTTACATAGACCTTAGCCAAATACATTTAAACTCAGTTTTTCACAATTCCTGACATTTAATCCTAGTAAAACATCCCTTTCTTAGGTCAGTTAGGATCGACACTTTATTTTAAGAATGTGAAATGTCAGAATAATAGTAGAGAGAATGATTTATTTCAGCTTTTATTTCTTTCATCACATTCCCAGTGGGTCAGAAGTTTACATACACTCAATTAGTATTTAGTAGCATTGCCTTTAAATTGTTTAACTTGGGTCAAACGTTTCAGGTAGCCTTCCACAAGCTTCCCACAATAAGTTGGGTGAATTTTGGCCCATTCCTCCTGACAGAGCTGGTGTAACTGAGTCAGGTTTGTATGCCTCCTTGCTCGCACATGCTTTTTCAGTTCTGCCCACAAACTTTCTATAGGATTGAGATCAGGGCTTTGTGATGGCCACTCCAATGACTCTGTTGTCCTTAAGCCATTTTGCCACAAGTTTGGAAGTATGCTTGGGGTCATTGTCCATTTGGAAGACCCATTTGCAACCAAGCTTTAACTTCCTGACTGATGTCTTGAGATGTTGCTTCAATATATCCACATAATCTTCCTGCCTCATGATGCCATCTATTTTGTGAAGTGCACCAGTCCCTCCTGCAGCAAAACACCCCACAACATGATGCTGCCACCCACGTGCTTCACGGTTGGGATTTTGTTCTTTGGCTTGCAAGCCTCCCCCTTTTTTCTCCAAACATAACGACATTCATTATGGCCAAACAGTTCTATTTTTGTTTCATCAGACCAGAAGACATTGCTCCAAAAAGTACGATCTTTGTCCCCATGCACAGTTGCAAACCGTAGTCTGTCTTTTTTATGGCGGTTTTGGAGCAGTGGCTTCTTCCTTGCTGAGTGGCCTTTCAGTTTATGTTGATATAGGACTCGTTTTACTGTGGATATAGATACTTTTGTACCTATTACCTCCAGCATCTTCACAAGGTCCTTTGCTGTTGTTCTGGGATTGATTTGCACTTTCGCACCAAAGTACGTTAATCTCTAGGAGACAGAACGCGTCTCCTTCCTGAGCGGTATGACGGCAGCGTGGTCCCATGGTGTTTATACTTGCGTACTATTGTTTGTACAGATGAACGTGGTACCTTCAGGCGTTTGGAAATTGCTCCCAAGGATGAACTACACTTGTGGAGGTCTACAATTTTTTTCTGAGGTCTTGTCTGATTTCTTTAGATTTTCCCATGATGTCAAGCAAAGAGGCACTGAGTTTGAAGGTAGGCCTTGAAATACATCCACAGGTACACCTCCAGTTGACTCAAATGATGTCAATTAGCCTATCAGAAGCTTCTGGAATTTTCCAAGCCTTTTAAAGGCACAGTCAACTTAGTCTATGTAAACCTCTGACCCACTGGAATTATGAAACAGTGAATTATAAGTGAAATAATCTGTCTGTAAGCATTTATTGGAAAAATTACTTGTGTCATGCACAAAGTAGATGTCCTAACCGACTTGCCAAAACTATAGTTTGTTATCAAGACATTTGTGGAGTGGTTGAAAAACTAGTTTTAACGATTCTGTGCTACGAACTTTGTGGCAACAGTTTGGGAAGGCCCTTTCCTGTTTCAGCATGACAATGCCCCCGTGCATAAAGCGCGGTCCATACAGATTTTTTTTTGTTGAGATCGGTGTGGAAGAACTTGACTGGCCTGCACAGAGTCCTGACCTTAACCTCATTGAACACCTTTGAGATGAATTGGAACACCGACTGCAAGCCAGGCCTAATCGCCCAACATCAGTGCCCGACCTCACTAATGCTCTTGTGGCTGAATGGAAGGAAGTCCCCGCAGCAATATTCCAACATCAAGTGGAAAGCCTTCCCGGAAGAGTGGAGGCTTTTATAGCAGCAAAGGAGGGACCAACTCCATATTAATGCTCATGATTTTGGAATGAGATGTTCGACGAGCAGAAGTCCACATCCTTTTGGTCATGTAGTGTAAGTTACTAAATATAGTCCAGTTTGTAACACTCTCTATGAAATGGGCTTTAAAATGATGTAGTGAGCTTTGAAATTATAGATGTTTGTCCATTTTAAAGTGGTTAAAATTCATTTAAAAGTTGATGACGGTAGTAATAAACACTAAAATGCAAAAATTTAATTTTAGCCTGGACTTAAATTGGTTACATACTTTCTCAGTATAACACTGCAGTGTAAGGATGATGTTGATGATGGGGGTGGCCGATCACACCTCTGAATTAAATATTATAGAGGAGTGCACTGTACAGGGAAGTGATAGGCTACACTTCTACTGTACTCTCAGCAATGAAAAACGGGGTCATTCCTTAATTCCAGATTAATATCACAACATTCAAACAAGTTTATTTGCATATCTGCAGCACCTTATAATGCTTTTTTTGTTTAATAACCTACTGATTACATGTTTTTAATTATGTAAAGGTACAGTATGTTTTAAACTTCATTAAATGGGGTTTTATGTAGCCCACCTGTAGTACAGAAAAGACATACAATGCCTTCAGAAAGTATTCACACCCACAGTTTGTTGTGTTACAGCCTGAATTTAAAATGGATTACAATTAGATTGTTTGTCACTGGCCTACACACAAAACCCCATAATGTAAAAGTGGAAATATATTTTTCTAAATGTTTACATATTAATTAAAAATGAATAGCTGAAATGTCTTGTTATGCCAAGCCTAAATAAGTTCAGGAGTAAAAATGTGCTTAAAAATGTATATGGACTTACTCTGCGTGCAATAATAGTGTTTAACATGATTTTTTAATGACTACCTCATCTCTGTACCCCACACAATTCTTTATCTGTAAGGTCCCTCAGTCGAACAGTGAATTTCAAACACAGATTCAACCACAAAGAATTGGGTGGTTTTCCAATGCCTTGCATCGGTAGATGTGTAAGAAAAATGCAGACATTGAATATCCCTTTGAGCATGGTAAAGGTATTAATTACACTTTGGATGGTGTATCAATACACCCTGTTACTACAAAGAGTCAAGCGTCCTTCCTAACTCAGTCTCCAGAGAGGAAGGAAACTGCTCAGGGATTTCACTATGAGTTAGAGTTTAAAGGCTATGATAGAAGAAAACTGAGAAAACTGAGGATGGATCAACATTGTAGTTACTCCACAATACTAACCTAATTGACAGAGTGAAAATAAGGAAGCTTATAAAGGATAAAATTATTCCAAAAACATGCATACTGCTAAACTTGTGGCAAAGCAATTCACTTTTTTTGTCCTGAACACAGTGTTATGTTTGGAGCAAATCCAATACAACACATTACTGAGTACCACTCTCCATATTTTTAAGCATAGTGATGGCTGCATCATGTTATTAGTATGCTTGTAATCATTAAGAACTGGGGAGTATTTCAGGATAAAGAACAAACTGAATGGAGCTAAGCACAGGCTAAATCCTAGAGGAAAATCTGGTTCAGTCTGATTTCCACCAGACACTGGGAGATGAATTCACCTTTCAGCAGGACAATAACCTAAAACACAAGGCCAAATCTACACTGGAGTTGCTTACCAAGAAGTCAGTGAACATTCCTGAGTGGCCGAGTTGCAGTTTTGACTTAAATCTACTTGAAAATCTATAACAATACCTAAAAATGGTTGTCTAGCAATGATTAACAACAATTTGACAGAGCTTGAAGAATTTTGAAAAGACTAATGTGCAAATGTTGCACAATCCATGTGTGGAAAGCTCTTTGAGACTTACCCAGAAAGACTCACATCTGTAAGCACTGCCAAAGGTTCTTCCACAAAGTATTGACTCAGGGGTGTGCATACTTATGCACATTTATTTGTGAACATCTTTTTACTTTGTCATTATGAGTTATTGTGTATAGATGGGAGAGAAAGAAATCCATTTAATTAATTTTGAATTCAGGCAACAAAATGTAGAATAAGTCAAGGGGTATGGATACTTTCTAAATGCGCTGTAATTACTTTTGTCAGATTTTACTTGTGAATATTCCTGATGCAGTGAAATCAGGCAAACTCAATTAACCCAGAGATAGCCTACACACAGTGCAACACAAAAGTATTCTCACCTTAGTTCCAATATGGAAATCATCTAATGCTTTGGTGCCCATAAATGCCAACTCCATGTGGGTATGGATACCACCCGGTATCACCAGTTTATCGGTGACATCTATAACGGTATCTCCAGCCGGGATTTGGAGGCTTAATCCGACTTCTTTCATTTGTCCTTCTTCCTTCTTTTCTACATTATTAGACATCGCTGATAATGGAGCAATCCTCGTTCACAATTTTCCCTCCTTTTATAAGAATCCTGCTTTGGTTTAACATTTGTCTTTTAGAAGCGCTGGGCATAGGTCTATAATGTCAGTTAGATATGGGTTACACTGGGCATAGGCCTATAATGTCAGTTAGATATGGGTTACATTGGGCATAGATCTATAATGTCAGTTAGATATGGGTTACATTGGGCATAGGTCTATAATGTCAGTTAGATATGGGTTACACTGGGCATAGGCCTATAATGTCAGTTAGATATGGGTTACATTGGGCATAGATCTATAATGTCAGTTAGATATGGGTTACACTGGGCATAGGTCTATAATGTCAGTTAGATATGGGTTACACTGGGCATAGGCCTATAATGTCAGTTAGATATGGGTTACATTGGGCATAGGTCTATAATGTCAGTTAGATATGGGTTACACTGGGCATAGGTCTATAATGTCAGTTAGATATGGGTTACACTGGGCATAGGCCTATAATGTCAGTTAGATATGGGTTACACTGGGCATAGGTCTATAATGTCAGTTAGATGTGGGTTACATTGGGCATAGGTCTATAATGTCAGTTAGATATGGGTTACACTGGGCATAGATCTATAATGTCAGTTAGATATGGGTTACACTGGGCATAGGCCTATAATGTCAGTTAGATATGGGTTACACTGGGCATAGGTCTATAATGTCAGTTAGATATGGGTTACACTGGGCATAGGTCTATAATGTCAGTTAGATATGGGTTACACTGGGCATAGGTCTATAATGTCAGTTAGATATGGGTTACACTGGGCATAGGCCTATAATGTCAGTTAGATATGGGTTACACTGGGCATAGGTCTATAATGTCAGTTAGATATGGGTTACATTGGGCATAGGTCTATAATGTCAGTTAGATATGGGTTACAATGGGCATAGATCTATAATGTCAGTTAGATATGGGTTACACTGTGCATAGGCCTATAATGTCAGTTAGATATGGGTTACACTGGGCATAGGTCTATAATGTCAGTTAGATATGGGTTACACTGGGCATAGGCCTATAATGTCAGTTAGATATGGGTTACACTGGGCATAGGTCTATAATGTCAGTTAGATATGGGTTACACTGGGCATAGGTCTATAATGTCAGTTAGATATGGGTTACACTGGGCATAGGTCTATAATGTCAGTTAGATATGGGTTACACTGGGCATAGGTCTATAATGTCAGTTAGATATGGGTTACACTGGGCATAGGCCTATAATGTCAGTTAGATATGGGTTACACTGGGCATAGGTCTATAATGTCAGTTAGATATGGGTTACACTGGGCATAGGCCTATAATGTCAGTTAGATATGGGACACACAACAAACAAATATTTCACAAGTAGACACACCTCTCACAAAAAGAGAAAGAGAAAAAAAGACATTCCCGGGAAGAAGGCTAGATTTCAAACTATTTAGCAAACTTGACCAGACTTGACCATTACTTCCATAAAAATGTATCCAGATCACAGATGGCAAGCATGTGCAAATTAAAATTGTCTGTTAGAAAGTGACAAAGAAATGAACTTGCAGTAGGCCTAAAGTGTTTGTGTTTCCAAGAAGCTCCAGGGACCAGCAATTTTATGGTGGGCGGTGGGCCCTTCCCAACATTTGGGCAAATTGATGGATTGCTGATTTCTTGCTTTCCAACATTCCCAGAACATGAGATTAGTCTGAGGTTACAGCCAGAGCCAGCCCTGGGATTAAGCGGCATAGGCGTTCGCCTAGGGCCCCCGGCCGGCTGCTAGGAACTCAGCCGGGGTGTCAACTTACTGTTGAGAGTTAGAATAGTAGAATACACAAGGTGGAAATTTGGTTGTGCATCAGCAGTTTTCCTCTCACGTTAGTCACTTACTGTCACTCAATCAGCACGTCAGCTAACATTTTTTAGATTGTTAAATTAGTCTACCCAGCAGCTATCTAAACTTGCAGTAATCATGGCTGAATTACCGACCAGGCATGAAGGGACCCTGATCTCCAGAGGGACCACATTGATTTTTGATAGTTACTCTCACTCAGATATCATATTAACATAAATCATGGCAAAATGTGTAAAATGTTTAAAAAAAAGCTTTAAAATGGCAAAAATGTCTCTCCACCCCGTGGCAAAATATTTAGAATGACAGAAAACTTGCTTTAAAAATGTTACGTTTTCTCTATGCCCCATTCTCTGGCCGCTAGAAGCTGACCAAAGTGTATTTCTGAGGATGCATTCAGTAGGTAAACTAAAACCACAGACTTTCAGATAACATTGTGAAATTCCTGGAGCACTCAACACATCACATCTCTTTGTCTCCTGAACTGTTTTTGTTGTTAGCCACTGGGAGAGATTAGCATTTCAGTGCAGTGGATTGGTTGTCAACAAGAACATCACATCAGTTCAGTTCCCACAACTTTTTTCATCCATTAGTGTATTAAAAATAGAATAAAAAAACAGAGACATTGGAGAGACAAAGATGCATGTGGTAGGGAGATAAGGCAGCGCACAGGGCTTAGGAAACACCTAACCTTCACAGTACTGCAATAAACAATAGCATGTGACTTAAGAGGATTTACATAAGATGAGAGCCCTAATCAGTAGGAGACAAACCAATGAGGCAGCAGTGGCATCTTGTAACTAACAGAAACGCTCGATGCAGCATGAAGAAAGTTCCGATTCAGGGTGGATTTAGAAAGCTGCCGCTGAGCCTTGTTGTTGTTCCCTGTACTACACAGGTCAGGTGTAACTGTAAAAAAAAAGATATATATCCTGGGAACGCTAAACCGAACATAGGGTGATATGAATTAAAAAGTGCCAAAATGGCCATTGTCCTTCAAAGTGATTTGATTGTTTTTGGTTTTACCTCAGAATGTCCTAATATTTCCAATCTCTGTAATACTTATTATTTACTGGTATAATAGTTAAACTTTTCCCATTTCAATTTAAAATGTTCTGGCAAAACAGAAAATACTTTAAACTATTTCCAAATCCTATAGATCCCCTACATTACCTCCGTGTGCTCTAATAAAGGTAGCTACTGCTTCTTCTTGGTACTGCATTATCTTTTATACTTCTTTAGCATCGTTTTTATGCTTACAGATGTCTACAAAAAAGTATTTTGAAAGAATGCACATTAAAGGGAAAGCTAAGAGGACCCCCGTATGTGCATGCTCAGTCTGATTCATCTTGTGTTATATGTTCTTTGTCCCGTAATGTTTCAGAAGTGTTAAGTAAACACAGACATCCATAGACCCAGACTGGTACTGTAGATTGCATTTCCACTAATTTTTGCCCAGATGGCAGTGTTCTCTTCAGATTGAAAAGACATTGAACATACTCATATAAATTTGACTCATTCTTTCATAATCCTGGAAACATGAACTACCGTAAACAAACCAAGGAATGTTTCAAATGATTCCACATTTTAATTACATGATGGTCCTATTTATGTCGAATTATCTTAACCTGAGTAAACGTAATACCTAGACTAGAGTAAAGAAATATCTCTATATTGTGTTGGTTATATTGAAATATAATTTCATTTCTTTGATATATAATAATAAAAAAACCTGAACTGGATTTTAAAAAGTGATTCCTTATTTCACTCAAACCCTTGGACACACAGAATCTCAGATACTGAAATAGAGATTTCAAATGATCAGTCCTCCATACATAAATGGTCTATCAATTATCTCTAGATGATCTGTAATCAATAGAACTAAGTGGACAAAAATTCCATAAGGCATCAAATTGAGCAGGAAATGATGTAATATTCCCTGGGACTGTACGGAGGTGAAAACACTGCGACAACAGTACTTCAAAACATTTGTCAATCACATTGTTGCAGCTCAAGCATCACAAGGCAGGCAGCTGTTAAGCAGACTCTAAAAATGTTAAGCTTCCAACAATGGAGAGGCAGAAAATGTGAAGGGAAACAATTAAATTACGCCTTGCATGAAGTTTGCTTTTCATTTTGTGAGGCAAATTTAGTGCCATGGTTAATCATTATGCTGTTGAACACGATTTGCAAAAATATTCAAGAGCTTTATGTGCCTCACTGCCCCTTCTGTATTGAAAAATAATGGGCCTCTATCCAATTAAAACCTGCATTAAATCTCTAAAGTATTACATGCACTTTAGCAGTATCTCTCTGATGAGGCTTTTCTGTATGTGCAGATGCTGACAGAGCCTCAGAAAGGAGAGCTTTTTGACTGACTGCTCTCTCTATTCCAGGGCTTGGATTGTATTGATACAGTGTTCAACCCCCTCCACTGAACCCCTGTTCTGAACCATGTTTAGTTAGCCTACTCTGTGGCATGAGAAATGATGCATGTGATACTGCACTGTACTGTAGGTAGACGTCAAGGAATAAAGCATGATATTATAGCTCGATATGTTTTCTTTAGCTTGAATATAACCTTATTAACCACCCTATTTTTTTAATAATTGTTGTATTTTCAAACCAATTAAATTTCAACACATTTCTCAATAGTCTTACTTGAACAAGAGCAGAATGGCCAAACTATTCCAAAACATCATGTGATTCATTGTTCTGTAATAAGGGCAACATTCCAACATGTGAAAAGATGATTTATGTGACCATCTGCTTTGTTTGATGTTAAATTCATTATATTTTTTGGTAGCTGAATTTTATAACTGCCCCATTCAAAAAAAATAAAAACATCTTGAAAGGTGATGCTGGATATGCCCCAGTATAGATCGATCCCCTTCACTAGTACCACTGCATTTGAAATCCGCTGCCTCATTTCTCATTGATAAAGTGACCAAATATGAGAACACATAAGAGACAGCTACTGTAGATGTTCAACAACCTCACTATCTACTCATGTTAATTAAAAGATTTGCAACTACACGTGTCTGAAGATAATCAAAATGTCTTCTCCTCTCAGTCCCAGATGTCTCCACGCTGCTGCAGAGCTCGTTTGCTGCAGCAATCTCATGTTTATTTAGAATTAATCAATCTACCCACAATTGAGTTAATTAATTAGTGTTTTAATGCTACACTTATAATTGCAAGGCAGATGAATCCGTAGACAAAGCAATCAAATGAATGCAGCAAATATAACCGATTATTGTTGTTCAAACTTCTATGTTACAAGAGGGTTTGGATCTTCGTCTGTCTGACAGGGTATTTTTCCAACCACTAGATGACACCATTGAGTAACATTTCAACTGGTTTTTCCCCTGTCACAACTTGAATATCCACACAATTTGCAGTCCTAGTGTCCTTATTGAGTTAGTTTACATATATATAGGCTGATGTAAGATATATGGAGACCTTTATGACACCTGCAGTTACAGATGCATGTCTACTTGTCTTTACATTGATGGGCAACCAAAGGAAGGATTATGTAAAGGTCGATGGACTTCTCAACCAGACAGTGTCAAGAGCATAACACCCTGTTTTAAAAAGAAATTGTGATATTTACATTTTTATCATGTGGAAATCAAAGAGGACATTTCCCAGTGCCTTTAAGTTAACATCATATTTAATCTGCTTTCTCCGTGAGGTATGAAACATGAGCTCATGTTTCCTCTAAATGTCACAGGGTTTGTGTTCTCTCCAGGAAAATATTCACAAAGGATTGGTAGTGCTGAGCAGAGCACTCTACTTGATTTAGTCCATGCAGTATTAAATACTTCAGAATAAAATTTCCACAAATTTGAATTCCCAACATATTGATTCTATATACACCAAGTGTACAAGACATTAGGAACACGTGCTCTTTCCATGACATAGACTGACCAGGTGAAAGCTCCTATCCCTTATTGATGTCACTTGTTAAATCCACTTCAATTAGTGTAGAAGACAAGTTAAAGAAGGATTTTTAAACCTTGAGACAATCGAAGACAAAATATTTAAGTGCCTTCGAACGGGGTATGGTAGTCGGTGCCAAGCGCACCGGTTTGAGTGTGTCAAGAACTGCAACGCTGCTGCGTTTTTCACACTCAACAGTTTCCCGTGTGTATCAAGAATGGTCCACCACCCAAGGGACATCCAGACAACTTGACGTAACTGTGGGAAGCTTTGGAGTCAACATGGGTCAGCATCCCTGTGGAACGCTTTCAACACCTTGTAGAGTCCATGCCCAGACAAATTGAGGCTGTTCTGAGGGCAAAAGGTGTTCCTAATGTATTGTACACTCAGTGTATGTGTCAAGGAAAAACAAGTTAAAGTTGTCCAACAGTGACTACACACTTACAGCATTAAAATGATTTAATTTACTCTTGTGTTTTGTTGACATAGTTTGTATTGAGGTATAGTGCTCAGTCATATCCAAATCTCCAACTGCACAGTAAGTTTTATTAAGAATTCAATGACTTCTGCCAAATCGTAATAATTTTGTTTACCAATGTTTATACATTTTCAGGCATTTCAGGAATTTACTTGAATCCTTTCACACCCTCTTAGTGGAAGAAAAAAAACCAATGATAATACTCTGCTCCTTTTAGTTGATCATTATGAAGATCTGCACAGATGGATATGATGTGATGAATAAGTATGCTATCGTATTACTGCACTGCTCTACTAATACACTCTGCACCACAGATTCCCTCGCAGATACTCTGACTGAAAAGAGAAGTGTTTTGGAATGACAATTAGAATATCTGGAGATTTAGATATATCACATGAAATATAGGTAACTTATAAAAAACATATTATAAATCGCCGTCTTAAATATATTTATGTTATAGTTATTTGGGTGTGTTAGTTACTAAATAGTTAGCTATTCACAATTATTCATATGTACACCTTCTGGTGTTAAAAAACAGATCTCCACTTACTGTCATTTCTGTTGGCTTTTCCCTGTCCTTCTGTCCTTCTGTCCTCCCTGTCCTTCTGTCCTCCCTGTCCTGTTGTAAAAAGGCAGCCCTATAGAATCACAGCATTTCAACAAGTACATCACATGACTTTCCACATAACAAGTGGATGCAATGCTCTCTTCCCTAATTTCCGGAGAGCACTGTAAGGCACACGGTGAAGAGGGAATGCAAATACAGGATTTAGAAACATTAGATGGTCTGTTGTAGAGAGAGACTGCATTGCATCACATACTCCACATTTACAATGTAATTCAGTGCAGCTAAGAGACTGATTTTTTAATTGTGATACAGTTAAATAGTTTAATTATGACAATTTTGGAGCTTCATTTATTTAGCATTTCTTTCATTAGTGCATGAATATGGAGATCTGTCTGTTGTTATTTTGCCATAGTACAGGACAGAAGCTAAAAATGATCTCTGGACTACAGCGTCAGTGTATTTTTCTGTAAATACTTTCTGGATGTGTTGTTTGGAATTAAAGTTTACATGTAGTGGTTTGTGTGTAGGCTACCAGTCAGTCTGTACAAAGTGGGCATATGTTGTCTTTTTATAGCATACTGGTGACTATCTAAGCTTTAATACTTTGGGTTGTCGCCTGGCCCCCAATTCCCAGCATGCTTTGAAACATGTAAGTCTCTTTTCAATCAGTTTTCGAGCATAGCATCGATATTGGCTGTGTTTGTGGCAAGAGGAGGCGCTTTGGCGGCTTGATGTGAGAGAACTGTCATGGGAGGTTTCAGCTTGACCCAGCTTAAACACACCAATGAAAAGAAGAGGAAACAAAAAAAACTACTATATTTAACCAAATCTGCGGCTTACTCCCTAAAACACACGATAATGATATCCTCTTAACGCGCCATGAACACTGGCGTATTACAGCCCTCATGGCAGCGGCAGCCAGCATTCAAGATGGCAGAAAATAACAACAACAATTAAAGCCGTGAGACCATTGTTCTCTCCCTCTCAATTCACCTTCAGTTGTTTTCTCAAGAATAGTAACATTATAATGAACATGGTGACAACAATAATTACCTATAAACCTTACAGAGGATAATTTTTCATGATGAAATACTGTTGAATGTTAAACTGTATTTAAGTAATATGTTTGTAAAATGGCGTCGACAGACAGCTCTGCTTCTAGCTCCTACGCATACTACTAAATTAGTTACTTATGATTGTCAGTTGGTTTAGAATCCAGTAGTAGCTCTTTCCTATGTGTTTGATAACATCTCATCACAAGAGCAAGAACAGATCTTTCCTTCATGGGTTTTACCGTATATTTGTTCATTATTAGGTTAGCCAGAATAACTCTCTGACGGTTCCTCCCTCGCTCCCTCCCTCTTTGCATAACTAAAAATAGATATATCTTTCATGATGGGTTTCTTGTTGTTTTCCAGAATGTTAATTAGCGATTAGTTGGAATAATTCTCAAATTGTCTCTTTTCTCTCAGTGGAGGATAGTCTGTTATTTTAATTAAGCAGAGGTCAGATGTATTAACTCAGCAGGAGAGTGTGGAGTGAAGCGGTGGAAACCAGCAACAACTCTGCATTGTACCACATCTCTGCCATGCACATTTCTAATTTCTACCCCCCTGATTCACAGTTGATGGAATGGAAGAATCTTTGGGGTGGTATGGTGACTGGCGAGGGGGGAGTTTTGTTTCATGTTTTTGTTGCTCACTGATTCTTTTTGATTATTCATTTGATGCTACTCCTCCCTAGTTTCCCCCTCCTCTGACTGGGACAATGATATGCTGCTCCCCCCTAGTTTCCCCCTCCTCTGACTGGGACAATGATATGCTGCTCCCCCCTAGTTTCCCCCTCCTCTGACTGGGAAGATGATATGCTGCTCCCCCCTAGTTATTCCCTCCTCTGACTGGGATGATGATATGCTGCTCCCCTTAGTTTCCCCCTCCTCTGACTGGGATGATGATATGCTGCTCCTCCCTAGTTATTCCCTCCTCTGACTGGGACGATGATATGCTGCTCCTCCCTAGTATTCCCCTCCTCTGACTGGGATGATGATATGCTGCTCCTCCCTAGTTTCCACCTCCTCTGACTGGGACGATGATATGCTTCTCCTCCCTAGTTTTCCCCTCCTCTGACTGGGATGATGATATGCTGATCCCCCTAGTTTCCCCCTACTCTGACTGTGATGATGATATGCTGCTCCTCCCTAGTTTTTCCCTCCTCTGACTGGGATGATGATATGCTGCTCCCCCTAGTTTCCCCCTCCTCTGACTGGGATGATGATATGTTGATCCTCCCTAGTTTCCCCCTCCTCTGACTGGGATGATGATATGCTGCTCCCCCCTAGTTTCCCCCTCCTTTGACTGGGATGATGATATGCTGCTCCTCCCTAGTTTTTCCCTCCTCTGACTGGGATGATGATATGCTGCTCCCCTTAGTTTCCCCCTCCTCTGACTGTGATGATGATATGCTGCTCCTCCCTAGTTTTTCCCTCCTCTGACTGGGATGATGATATGCTGCTCCCCCTAGTTTCCCCCTCCTCTGACTGGGAAAATGATATGCTGCTCCCCCTAGTTTCCCCCTCCTCTGACTGGGATGATGATATGCTGCTCCCCTTAGTTTCCCCCTCCTCTGACTGGGATGATGATATGCTGCTCCTCTCTAGTTTCCCCCTCCTCTGACTGGGAAAATGATATGCTGCTCCCCTTAGTTTCCCCCTCCTCTGACTGGGATGATGATATGCTGCTCCCCCTAGTTTCCCCCTCCTCTGACTGGGATGATGATATGCTGCTCCCCTTAGTTTTCCCCCTCCTCTGACTGGGATGATGATATGCTGCTCCCCTTAGTTTCCCCCTCCTCTGACTGGGATGATGATATGCTGATCCCCTTAGTTTCCCCCTCCTCTGACTGGGATGATGATATGCTGCTCCCCCCTAGTTTCCCCCTCCTCTGACTGGGATGATGATATGCTGCTCCCCCCTAGTTTCCCCCTCCTCTGACTGGGATGATGATATGCTGCTCCCCCCTAGTCCCCCTCCTCTGACTGGGATGATGATATGCTGCTCCCCCCTAGTTTCCCCCTCCTCTGACTGGGATGATGATATGCTGCTCCCCCCTAGTTATTCCCTCCTCTGACTGGGATGATGATATGCTGCTCCCCCCTAGTTTCCCCCTCCTCTGACTGGGATGATGATATGCTGCTCCTCCCTAGTTATTCCCTCCTCTGACTGGGACGATGATATGCTGCTCCTCCCTAGTTTTCCCCTCCTCTGACTGGGATGATGATATGCTGCTCCTCCCTAGTTTCCACCTCCTCTGACTGGGACGATGATATGCTGCCCCTCCCTAGTTTTCCCCTCCTCTGACTGGGATGATGATATGTTGCTCCCCCCTAGTTTCCCCCTCCTCTGACTGGGATGATGATATGCTGCTCCTCCCTAGTTTCCCTCTCCTCTGACTGGGATGATGATATGCTGCTCCCCCCTAGTTTCCCCCTCCTCTGACTGGGATGATGATATGCTGCTCCCCCCTAGTTATTCCCTCCTCTGACTGGGATGATGATATGCTGCTCCCCCCTAGTTTCCCCCTCCTCTGACTGGGATGATGATATGCTGCTCCTCCCTAGTTATTCCCTCCTCTGACTGGGACGATGATATGCTGCTCCTCCCTAGTTTTCCCCTCCTCTGACTGGGATGATGATATGCTGCTCCTCCCTAGTTTCCACCTCCTCTGACTGGGACGATGATATGCTGCCCCTCCCTAGTTTTCCCCTCCTCTGACTGGGATGATGATATGTTGCTCCCCCCTAGTTTCCCCCTCCTCTGACTGGGATGATGATATGCTGCTCCTCCCTAGTTTTCCCCTCCTCTGACTGGGACGATGATATGCTGCCCCTCCCTAGTTTTCCCCTCCTCTGACTGGGATGATGATATGTTGCTCCCCCCTAGTTTCCCCCTCCTCTGACTGGGATGATGATATGCTGCTCCTCCCTAGTTTTCCCCTCCTCTGACTGGGATGATGATATGCTGCTCCCCCCTAGTCCCCCTCCTCTGACTGGGATGATGATATGCTGCTCCCCCCTAGTTTCCCCCTCCTCTGACTGGGATGATGATATGCTGCTCCCCCCTAGTTATTCCCTTCTCTGACTGGGATGATGATATGCTGCTCCCCCCTAGTTTCCCCCTCCTCTGACTGGGATGATGATATGCTGCTCCTCCCTAGTTATTCCCTCCTCTGACTGGGACGATGATATGCTGCTCCTCCCTAGTTTTCCCCTCCTCTGACTGGGATGATGATATGCTGCTCCTCCCTAGTTTCCACCTCCTCTGACTGGGACGATGATATGCTGCTCCCCCCTAGTTTCCCCCTCCTCTGACTGGGATGATGATATGTTGCTCCCCCCTAGTTTCCCCCTCCTCTGACTGGGATGATGATATGCTGCTCCTCCCTAGTTTCCCTCTCCTCTGACTGGGATGATGATATGCTGCTCCACCTCCTCTGATTGGGATGATGATATGCTGTTTCCCCCTCCTCTGACTGGGATGATGATATGCTGCTCCCCTTAGTTTCCTCCTCCTCTGACTGTGATGATGATATGCTGCTCCTCCCTAGTTTTTCCCTTCTCTGACTGGGATGATGATATGCTGCTCCTCCCTAGTTATTCCCTCCTCTGACTGGGACGATGATATGCTGCTCCTCCCTAGTTTTCCCCTCCTCTGACTGGGATGATGATATGCTGCTCCTCCCTAGTTTCCACCTCCTCTGACTGGGACGATGATATGCTGCTCCTCCCTAGTTTTCCCCTCCTCTGATTGGGATGATGATATGCTGCTCCCCTTAGTTTCCCCCTCCTCTGACTGGGATGATGATATGCTGCTCCTCCCTAGTTTCCCCCTCCTCTGACTGGGATGATGATATGCTGCTCCCCCCTAGTTTCCCCCTCCTCTGACTGGGATGATGATATGCTGCTCCCCCCTAGTTTCCCCCTCCTCTGACTGTGATGATGATATGTTGCTCCCCCCTAGTTTCCCCCTCCTCTGACTGGGATGATGATATGCTGCTCCTCCCTAGTTTCCCTCTCCTCTGACTGGGATGATGATATGCTGCTCCACCTCCTCTGATTGGGATGATGATATGCTGTTTCCCCCTCCTCTGACTGGGATAATGATATGCTGCTCCTCCTCTGACTAAGATGATGATATGCTGCTCCACCTCCTCTGACTTGGATGATGATATGCTGCTCCACTTCCTCTGACTGGGATTATGATATTCTGCTCCCCCCTAGTTATCCCCTCCTCTGACTGGGATTATGATATGCTGCTCCCCCCTAGTTTCCCCCTCCTCTGACTGGGATGATGATATGCTGCTCCCCCTAGTTTCCCCCTCCTCTGACTGTGATGATGATATGCTGCTCCCCTTAGTTTCCCCCTCCTCTGACTGGGATGATGATATGCTGCTCCCTTTAGTTTCCCCCTCCTCTGACTGGGATGATGATATGCTGCTCCCCCCTAGTTTCCTCCTCCTCTGACTGGGATGATGATATGCTGCTCCCCCCTAGTTTCCCCCTCCTCTGACTGGGATGATGATATGCTGCTCCCCCCTAGTTCCCCCTCCTCTGACTGGGATGATGATATGCTGCTCCCCCCTAGTTTCCCCCTCCTCTGACTGGGATGATGATATGCTGCTCCCCCCTAGTTATTCCCTCCTCTGACTGGGATGATGATATGCTGCTCCCCCCTAGTTTCCCCCTCCTCTGACTGGGATGATGATATGCTGCTCCTCCCTAGTTATTCCCTCCTCTGACTGGGACGATGATATGCTGCTCCTCCCTAGTTTTCCCCTCCTCTGACTGGGATGATGATATGCTGCTCCTCCCTAGTTTCCACCTCCTCTGACTGGGACGATGATATGCTGCTCCTCCCTAGTTTTCCCCTCCTCTGATTGGGATGATGATATGCTGCTCCCCCTAGTTTCCCCCTCCTCTGACTGTGATGATTATATGCTGCTCCTCCCTAGTTTTTCCCTCCTCTGACTGGGATGATGATATGCTGCTCCCCTTAGTTTCCCCCTCCTCTGACTGGGATGATGATATGCTGCTCCTCCCTAGTTTCCCCCTCCTCTGACTGGGATGATGATATGCTGCTCCCCCCTAGTTTCCCCCTCCTCTGACTGGGATGATGATATGCTGCTCCCCCCTAGTTTCCCCCTCCTCTGACTGGGATGATGATATGTTGCTCCCCCCTAGTTTCCCCCTCCTCTGACTGGGATGATGATATGCTGCTCCTCCCTAGTTTCCCTCTCCTCTGACTGGGATGATGATATGCTGCTCCACCTCCTCTGATTGGGATGATGATATGCTGTTTCCCCCTCCTCTGACTGGGATGATGATATGCTGCTCCTCCTCTGACTAAGATGATGATATACTGCTCCACCTCCTCTGACTTGGATGATGATATGCTGCTCCACTTCCTCTGACTGGGATGATGATATTCTGCTCCCCCTAGTTTCCACCTCCTCTGACTGGGATGATGATATGCTGCTCCCCCCTAGTTTCCCCCTCCTCTGACTGGGATGATGATATGCTGCTCCCCCCTAGTTATCCCCTCCTCTGACTGGGATGATGATATGCTGCTCCCCCCTAGTTATCCCCTCCTCTGACTGGGATGATGATATGCTACTCCCCCCTAGTTTCCCCCTCCTCTGACTGGGATGATTATATGCTGCTCCTCCTCTGACTAGGATGATGATATGCTGCTCCACCTCCTCTGACTGGGATGATGATATACTGCCCCCCCTAGGTTCCCCCTCCTCTGACTGGGATGATGATATGCTGCTCCCCCCTAGTTATCCCCTCCTCTGACTGGGATGATGATATGCTGCTCCCCCCTAGTTTCCCCCTCCTCTGACTGGGATGATGATATGCTGCTCCTCCTCTGACTAGGATGATGATATGCTGCTCCACCTCCTCTGACTGGGATGATGATACACTGCTCCCCCCTAGTTTCCCCCTCCTCTGACTGGGATGATGATATGCTGCTCCCCCCTAGTTTCCCCCTCCTCTGACTGGGATGATGATATGCTGCTCCTCCTCTGACTAGGATGATGATATGCTGCTCCTCCTCTGACTAGGATGATGATATGCTGCTCCTCCTCTGACTAGGATGATGATATGCTGCTCCCCCTCCTGACTGGGATGATGATAAACTGCTCCCCCCTAGTTTCCCCCTCCTCTGACTAGGCTGATGATATGCTGCTCCACCTCCTCTGACTGGGATGATGATATGCTGTTCCCCCCTAGTTTCCCCCTCCTCTGACTGGGATGATGATATGCTGCTCCACCTCCTCTGACTGGGATGATGATATGCTGCTCCCCCCTAGTTTCCCCCTCCTCTGACTGGGACGATGATATGCTGCTCCACCTCCTCTGACTGGGACGATGATATGCTGCTCCACCTCCTCTGACTGGGATGATGATATGCTGCTCCCCCCTAGTTTCCCCCTCCTCTGACTGGGACGATGATATGCTGCTCCACCTCCTCTGACTGGGACGATGATATGCTGCTCCACCTCCTCTGACTGGGATGATGATATGCTGCTCCCCCCTAGTTTCCCCCTCCTCTGACTGGGACGATGATATGCTGCTCCACCTCCTCTGACTGGGACGATGATATGCTGCTCCACCTCCTCTGACTGGGATGATGATAAGCTGCTCCCCCCTAGTTTCCCCCTCCTCTGACTGGGATGATGATATGCTGCTCCACCTCCTCTGACTGGGATGATGATATGCTGCTCCCCCCTAGTTTCCCCCTCCTCTGACTGGGATGATGATATGCTACTCCCCCCTAGTTTCCCCCTCCTCTGACTGGGACGATGATACAGCCCCACACAAGACTCCTGACAAGAGGCTCCCAGTAATGTGGTAATGTTTACTCACAGGCCAATTAGAGAGTGAGAAGGGGGGAGGGGGAGAGAGAGAGAGAGACAGAGAGAGAGAGAGAGAGAGAGAGAGAGAGAGAGAGAGAGAGACAGAGAGAGAGAGAGAGAGAGAGAGAGAGAGAGAGAGAGGGGGGGGGGTCATGGGGGAAAGAGGTGTGAGAAAGGGGGGAGACAGATGGATAGAGGGAGAGGGAGAGAGGTAGAGAGAAAGGGAGAGAGCAAGACAGGAATATAAAGAGAACAGTCTCCAGCTTGATCAGACTATTAATCAAAATGTCTTGGTCTTATCGCAGTTCAGATCTTTTGACAACCTATAGCTTGTTTTCTCATTGCATTATGGCAGTCCGCCTCACGACGACCAGATAAATAAATCCAAATGTAATTTAGCCAGGTTTCCCCTCGCTTACTTCTAGATGTGGAACACATCAAACTACTTTGGCCAACTTATTCTGAGTTGTTGACCTTTATTCTTTCAGAACCCCATGCTCAGAAAGGTTGATTTGAGTTGACATGAAGTCAATGACTGTAATAGTACATAGCAAGAGTTCAACACTCAATTAGAAATACAAAAGTCCTATTGAAACCTGAGAGCATCAAAGCTCATGAACTGGTTGGTCACAGACACAGAGGGAAATGCCTCTTCAAGTGTCCACTTAGTATGTCATATTCCACAGGAAGGACAGTCAAAAAACTTTTCCATTCACAAGCACAACAACAAGACTATTTCTTAGGCTTTATCGTGTCCATATAGACGATGAGAGACAGCCAAGTAAAGGGTGCTTTTCTGCCTGGCCTGCAGGCTATTAGAATCAGCAGGTTGTTGTCCCCTGCACCGACAGACAGGGCCTCAGCGAACGCTGACTGACTGACACACGGAGACCGATAGTGAGATCTAGCAGGTGCATTTGACTTGCATTCCTCTGATCTGTAGCTACACCAGTGGACTTGTCTTCTTAGCTCGCCCTGTAATAACCTGCTTCAAACATCAGTATGTACTGATAACATCTGGAGTATGTCGTTTTTCCCTTTCAGAGAGCTTTTTTTTATTTTCTCCCACTTTTTAGGGTTTTAAGAAAATGTCAGTTGAGTCATATCTTAATGCTTTGATAATGGGTTCTTTAACATGCTCGGAGCCGAACAGTTACTTCAGTGTCTTAAATATCCAGTAAATGGAAGAAATGAGACAAAGTCTCTAAATGAAATTTGCTCAGGCCTTGCATTGCCAGAGTGGGTGTAGCTGGAGCCCTATGCAACCCAACTTGACCATCATGCAGAGACATTTCATTGTTTCATGAAGAATTATAGCCAATCAAAGTGGACGAGTATCTGTAAATGACAGTCTTGTAAGAGCAAATAGAGAGGTTACTAAGTGGAGTATGAACAGGCTAGAATCCTACAGCACTACAAGGACTGGAGTCACTGTAATAGTGGAATGATGTTGTTTTCTCATTGGTTTTATCCCACTATTTGTGTTGATGGTAATCTATAAATGTAGGTCGCAAATGATGTGCTAACAATAGAAAAATACTGTTATAAATGATACCCACTAATGAATAACTCTATTGTGTGTTAACTTGTGGAAGTATTGAGGGACAGAAACGTGGAGCTGTGAGTGTTGGAGCCTGCAGGTGAAAATCCAGCTGCTAGAGTTCTGCACATGTTTTCCTCTGTTCTGTCAGTCAAAATGACAGGCAGGTGAGACACACACACACACACACACACACACACACACACACACACACACACACACACACACACACACACACACACACACACACACACACACACACACACACACACACACACACACACACACACTCTTTGTCACATGAACCACGATCAGAATAAGATATATGCAGCATGCCAAAAAGGAGCAAGCTTATTTCCCCTTTGATTATTACAGAGAGAAAGTTATTCAGGTGACACAAAATTCAAATTCATTGCAACTTCACTTATTTCAGAATAACAAAATACTGCACAGCAATTTCACACTATTGCAGTACAAGGCCGGAAGCATGTGCAGGTTTGAGTAGACCAGGGGAACCCGTGGCACTACCACCCACTTAAGTCATTTAAACAGCGTGAGAGGGAATGGCCAGGGGGCATATTCAAACAGCCCTGTGGCGGTTCCATGTTACTGTCAGAGCGACCGCAGAGCAGCGAGACACAGACAGTCAGACAGTAGGAGCAGCTGCAGGTTTGTCTTGACCTAGTTATCCTCAACGGATAGAATAGAAGAAATATAACCACCACAAACAATAACAAAAGTTTGATGCAATACAAAATATCCATTTTTGGTACTGTATCCCTCTCTTTCTATAATGAAGTGGTGGAGCGAGCACATAGAGACTGAAGCCTAATGGAGGAGTTCTTGTACAGAACATTACGGGGGGGGGGCGGGGGTCTGGCTAACAGAACATTATCTGCATTTGAAAATGGATCCTTGACTAATCCTAGAGTCTGAGCTCCATACTCCCGTGATGCTCTCTGGGAGGAGAGCTGGACTACTGGTGGTAGATGGGGGAAGCGGAGGGCCCTCAGTTCATCTTCCATGGGACAACAGTGTAACCCCTTTCCACTCCCCCACACTAGATCATGTTTGGTTATCCCCTCTGCCCTGTACGACATCTTCAAGTCAAATCAATACTGTGTGAGGTGATGGTTAACAGACGAGGCTCATCTAAACAAAACAAATGAATTTCCCCCTCGAATGTCACTTACTTACTATTCACAAACCGTCAACACAAACCGCTAGGCTAGGAGGATGACCTTCATTCATCTTTTAATTAGTTGGTTTGCATTGGCTGCTGGTTCTGGAAGTGGCCGGGCAGGCAGGAGGATTTGTTGTTAATTTGCTGAAACACAGCCTGTAACCCAGTGTTGTACTGTTCCACGCAGGCTGCAGTCCCCTTTGATACAAGCTAACGGAGACCTACCAAGCTACATAATATACAGCCATTTGAAAAGCCCACTAATTCCAAATCGTCTTAAGGAGCGATGCGTGCAGCAAGAGAAAGAGCCATACAATGATTAAAAAGACAAATGAGAACACAAAAACCCCATATGATTTCTGTTTTGCCTGGACATGAATCCCAGTGTGTTTCAACAGAATCATTGACTGTCATTTACAGTAACTGATTAAACGAGAACTACTTCACACAGATTTTTGCACAGGTTACCAACTCAGTGGAACCAAAAGAGGAAATATACAGAAAGATCGTGCTTCTTCTTAACATTGTAGGACACCTCCTTAATTTGCTCACAGATAGTGAGATCAGTGGCATTTGGTATGCCTGGCACATTGTTTATGTATAGTGCATCATAGGCTATAGTATATTTTTGTTTGGTGTGAAGCTAAGCAGTTGTACAGTATACAGTCGTGGCCAAAAGTTTTGAGAATGACACAAATATTAATTTGTAACTTTTATTGACAATAACATGAAGTTGATGCAAAGAGTCAATATTTGCAGTGTTGACCCTTCTTTTTCAAGACCTCTGCAATCTGCCCTGGCATGCTGTCAATTAATTTCTGGGCCACATCCTGACTGAGGGCAGCCCATTCTTGCATAATCAATGCTTGGAGTTTGTGGGTTTTTGTTTGTCCACCCACCTCTTGAGGATTGACCACAAGTTCTCAATGGGATTAAGGTCTGGAAAGTTTCCTGGCCATGGACCCAAAATATCGATGTTTTGTTCCCCGAGCCACTTAGTTATCACTTTTGCCTTATGGCAAGGTGCTCCATCATGCTGGAAAAGGCATTGTTTGTCACCAAACTGTTCCTGGATGGTTGGGAGACGTTGCTATCGGAGGATGTGTTGGTACCATTCTTTATTCATGGCGGTGTTCTTAGGCAAAATTGTGAGTGAGCCCACTCCCTTGGCTGAGAAGCAACCCCATACATGAATGGTCTCAGGATGCTTTGCTGTTAGCATGACACAGGACTGATGGTAGCGCTCACCTTGTCTTCTCCGGACAAACTTTTTTCCGGATGGTTTCTTTGCTGCCCTTCTTGACACGAGGCCATCCTCCAAAAGTCTTCACCTCACTGTGCATGCAGATGCACTCACACCTGCCTGCTGCCATTCCTGATCAAGCGCTGTACTGGTGGTGCCCCGATCCCGCAGCTGAATCAACTTTAGGAGATGGTCCTGGCGCTTGCTGGACTTTCTTGGGCGCCCTGAAGCCTTCACAACAATTGAACTGCTCTCCTTGAAGTTCTTGATGATCCGATAAATGGTTGGTTTAGGTGCAATCTTACTGGCAGAAATATCCTGGTATGTGAAGCCCTTTCTGTGCAAAGCAATGAAGATGGCACGTGCTTCCTTGCAGGTAACCATGGATGACAGAGGAAGAACAATGATTCCAAGCACCACCCTCCTTTTGAAGCTTCCAGTCTGTTATTTGAACTCAGTCAGCATGACAGAGTGATCTCCAGCCTTGTCCTCGTCAACACTCACACCTGTGTTAACGAGAGAATCACTGACATGATGTCAGCTGGTCCTTTTGTGGCAGGGCTGAAATGCAGTGGAAATGTTTTTGGGGGATTCAGTTCATTTGCATGGCAAAGAGGGACTTTGCAATTAACTGCAATTCATCTGACCAGTCTTCATAACAATCTGGAGTATATGCAAATTGCCATCATACAAACTGAGGCAGCAGACTTTGTGAAAATTAATATTTGTGTCATTCTCAAAACTTTTGGCTACGACTGTATTGTGTCCACTTCAAAATGGCATAACAGTGATGCTCTGTTACATGAGTGTTAATTTACCAGTATTCATTTATCATACCCCTACTGGCATTTTCTATATGCAGTTTCTTTCTTTTGTGAGCTTGACCTGCCATTTGACCTCAGTAAACAGGAAATTTGTTTCTCTCTTTGAAGAAGATCATGTTTGATTCTGCATACAGTACCTTTGGAATAAAATAAAAAATACATAAATAAACATTATTGTCACATACACCAGATTGGTGCAGTGAAATGTGTTGTTTTACAAGGTCAGCCATAGTAGTACAGCACCTCTGGAGAAAATTTGCTCAAGGGCACATTGACAGAATTTTCACCTTGACGGCGTGGGTATTGTAACCAGCGACCTTTCAATTACATGCCCAACAGTCTAACCACTAGGCTAAGTGCTGCTCTATTTCTATCAATCTCCATCAATCTGCAAGTGTCTTATACCTTTCATAGCATTGTCGGTATCAAACATGCAGTTGAAGTCGGAAGTGTACATACACCTTAGCCAAATACATTTAAACTCAGTTTTTCACAATTCCTGACATTTAATCCTAGTAAAGATTCCCTGTCTTAGGTCAATTACGATCACCACTTTATTTTAAGAATGTGAAATGTCAGAATAATAGTAGAGAGAATGATTTATTTCAGCTTTAATTTCTTTCATCATATTCCCAGTGGGTCAGAAGTTTACATACACTCAATTAGTATTTGGTAGCATTGCCTTTAAATTGTTTAACTAGGGTGAAACGTTTCGGGTAGCCTTCCACAAGCTTCCCACAATAAGTTGGGTGAATTTTGGCCCATTCCTCCTGACAGAGCAAGTGTAACTGAGTCAGGTTTGTAGGCCTCCTTGCTCGCGCCCTCTTTTTCAGTTCTGCCCACAAATGTTCTATAGGGTTGAAGTCAGGGCTTTGTTATGGCCACTCTAATACCTTGACTTTGTTGTCCTTAAGCCATTTTGCCACAAGTTTGGAAGTATGCTTGGGGTCATTGTCCATTTGGAAGACCCATTTGCGACCAAGCTTTAACTTCCTGACTGATGTCTTGAGATGTTGCTTCAATATATCAAATTATATATATATAATTTTCCTCCATCATGATGCCATCTATTTTGTGAAGTGCACCAGTCCCTCCTGCAGCAAAGTACCCCCAAAACATGATGCTGCCACCCCCGTGCTTCACGGTTGGGATGGTGTTCTTCGGCTTGCAAGCCTCCCCCTTTTTCCTCCAAACATAACAATGGTCATTATGGCCAAACAGTTATATTATTGTTTCATCAGACCAGAGGACATTTCTCTAAAAAGTTTGATCTTTGTCCCCATGTGTAGTTGCAAACCGTAGTCCGGATTTTTTATGCCGGTTTTGGAGCAGTGGCTTCTTCCCTGCTGAGCGGCCTTTCAGGTTATGTTGATATAGGACCCATTTTACTATGGATATAGATACTTTTGTACCTGTTTCCTTCAGCATCTTCACAAGGTCCTTTGCTGTTGTTCTGGTATTGATTTGCACTTTTAGCACCAAAGTACGTTCATCTCTAGGAGACAGAACGCGTCTCCTTCCTGAGCGGTATGACTGCTGTGTGGTCCCATGGTGTTTACAGTGAGGGAAAAAAAGTATTTGATCCCCTGCTGATTTTGTACGTTTGCCCACTGACAAAGAAATGATCAGCCTATAATTTTAATGGTAGGTTTATTTGAACAGTGAGAGACAGAATAACAACAACAAAAAATCCAGAAAAACGCATGTCAAAAATGTTATAAATTGATTTGCATTTTAATGAGGGAAATAAGTATTTGACCCCCTCTCAATCAGAAAGATTTCTGGCTCCCAGGTGTCTTTTATACAGGTAACGAGCTGAGATTAGGAGCACACTCTTAAAAGGAGTGCTCCTAAACTAAGCTTATTACCTGTATAAAAGACACCTTTCCACAGAAGCAATCAATCAGATTCCAAACTCTCCACCATGGCCAAGACCAAAGAGCTCTCCAAGGATGTCAGGGACAAGATTGTAGACCTACACAAGGCTGGAATGGACTATAAGACCATCGCTAAGCAGCTTGGTGAGAAGGTGACAACAGTTGGTGTGATTATTCGCAAATGGAAGAAATACAAAATAACTGTCAATCTCCCTCGGCCTGGGGCTCCATGCAAGATCTCACCTCGTGGAGTTGCTATGATCATGAGAACGGTGAGGAATCAGGCCAGAACTACACGGGAGGATCTTGTCAATGATTTCAAGGCAGCTGGGACCATAGTCACCAAGAAAACAATTGGTAACACACTACGCCGTGAAGGACTGAAATCCTGCAGCGCCCGCAAGGTCCCCCTGCTCAAGAAAGCACATATACATGCCCGTCTGAAGTTTGCCAATGAACATCTGAATGATTCAGAGGACAACTGGGTGAAAGTGTTGTGGTCAGATGAGACCAAAATGGAGCTCTTTGGCATCAACTCAACTCGCCGTGTTTGGAGGAGGAGGAATGCTGCCTATGACCCCAAGAACACCATCCACACCGTCAAACATGGAGGTGGAAACATTATGCTTTGGGGGTGTTTTTCTGCTAAGGGGACACGACAACTTCACCGCATCAAAGGGACGATGGACGGGGCCATGTACCGTCAAATCTTGGGTGAGAACCTCCTTCCCTCAGCCAGGGCATTGAAAATGGGTCGTGGATGGGTATTCCAGCATGGCAATGACCCAAAACACACGGCCAAGGCGACAAAGGAGTGGCTCAAGAAGAAGCACATTAAGGTTCTGGAGTGGCCTAGCCAGTCTCCAGACCTCAATCCCATAGAAAATCTGTGGAGGGAGCTGAAGGTTCGAGTTGCCAAACATCAGCCTCAAAACCTTAATGACTTGCAGAAGATCTGCAAAGAGGAGTGGGACAAAATCCCTCCTGAGATGTGTGCAAACCTGGTGGCCAACTACAAGAAACTGACCTCTGTGATTGCCAACAAGGGTTTTGCCAACAAGTACTAAGTCATGTTTTGCAGTGGGGTCAAATACTTATTTCCCTCATTAAAATGCAAATCAATTTATAACATTTTTGACATTCGTTTTTCTGGATTTTTGTTGTTGTTAGTCTGTCTCTCACTGTTCAAATAAACCTACCAATAAAATTATAGACTGATCATTTCTTTGTCAGTGGGCAAATGTACAAAATCAGCCGGGGATCAAATACTTTTTTCCCTCACTGTATATATATTTTTTAAGATTATTTCTTGCTGATATGAAAGTTACGGGGTATATCAGCATATGTTTAAAAAAAGTGTTCGCAAGCAATGATTATTGACTTTTCTAAACATTAAAACACAGCCTCGGTGTAACGGTTGTCGTCGGGAATGGAGGACCAAAACGCAGCAGGAATGTGGATGCTCATCTTGTATTTATTTTAAATCAGGAGAACACCAAAATAAGAAAGAAAGAAAGAAAGAACACACGAACAACAAAACAGTCTTGTCATGCTCACACATGCAAAACAAGAAACAATCTCCCGCAACACCAAACCAAACAATTACCCATATATAGGACTCTCAATCAGAGGCAACGAGAAAGCACCTGCCTCCAATTGAGAGTCCAACCTCCCATTAACCTACACATAGAAATACACCAACCCAGAAAGACCATAGAAGTACAAAACATAGAACATAAACCAAAACCCGGAAATAATAAATCAAACGCCCTACTAAATAAACCACCACCCCGAACCACATAAAACAAATACCCTCTGCCACGTCCTGACCAAACTACAATAACAAATAACCCTTATACTGGTCAGGACGTGACACTCGGAATTAAAAACCCTATGGATAATAAGGTTTTTGAGAGCTCTTGGTTTACATACTGATACTAGCTAGCTATATTTACCTGTTCTTTTCTCATGCAATACCATGCTAGCTTTGTCAACAACAAAAAATGTGGGATATTTTTGCTGTTATAGCTAACAGAATATATTTTTTTTGGTAAATTAGACAAATAAAAAAAAGGAGTATTAACATTTGAAGCATTATTAGTAATTTTAGGGAAAGGATGAGTGAAATGGCAGCACTGGGCTGGGACACCAATGGTGCATACAGTACGCAGTGTTTATGGAGGACAGACTTCAACAGGGTCTTGTCATTGGCACTCTCTCTAAGTGACAGAGCTGCAGTGGAGACGGGTCTAAAACTGTCCGGTGGGTTGTTTTTAGAGTTGGCTGGAGGAGAGAAAAGTTGCCAGCCTCACAACTAGGTCAGCTATAATGCTGTACGTGTCGGTGAGTCGGTGTGTTAGAACCACAGCAGCTCTGACTGGTCCAACTCTTCACCCAGACTTTGTCCTACAGAGCTACTGTTCTGTAGGTTTTCACTCCTAAACCCTAATCTAGCACACCTGGTCTAATTATTAGCTTGTTAATATGCTGAATCAGGTCAGTTACAACTGGGGTCGGAACAAAAACCTACAGAAGAGGTAGCTCTCCACGAACAGGTTTGGAGAGCCCTACTGTACTCTACAGTACTGTACACTCCCCAGCCTTTTACTGTGTCAAGTACAATACCACTAGGTCAGGACTACTATAGTTACTGATGAAAAAGAAATGAACAACATTAAACCGATCAACATTGATGTACATTAACCAAAGCACATTCAGTATACATTATTGCTATCCCCTAACCACCTCCTTTTGTTAGGAAATTAAAACCTCCCTCTATCCTGCATTACTGGGGTTGCTCTTGAAAATAATGTATATTTGTACAGTCATATTATAGTCAAATCACAGGTCATCATGACTGTTTGTTACCACTGAGCACACAAACCTTTTACTGGTCAGAGACTCAAGAGGTAGAGCAAATGTCCATGATATAATTACTGTAACAGATGTAGATGGGTTAATGAAATAATGGAGAGTACAGGTTAGTGTATTTGTGTGATGAGCCACTCTTAAAGTACCATGGCCTCCATCTCAACTCGGACATGGAAACAATCTAATTGATTCCCACTGGTGCCTTGCTGGACTCGTCATTATTTCCAGTTAAATGCGGTCCTATTCCCAGTGTTTCCAGAACAGACGAGCACATCATCTGTACCACTGAAAACATGTCAAGTTAGAGCGAGTCATTTGTGGTGCTGAATGACAAGTACCAAGTACAGACTCCTGCTCAGTACTCTGAGCGCTCATTAGACAACACATTTTCAGAAGTCACAGAGCTCCCATGTTTTTGTAGTTTTGGTGGGGAATAAACAAATACCGCTTGAATACTGCAATGTCATAAGAACGAGCAGAAGGAAGTTAAACCTCAATTGACATGTCTCATACAGCCGACTGTTTAGAACGTTGACAGCCATCTGTGTGGATTCTTTTCACTCCCACTAATGAGCTACTGGTTGAAGAGACCCAATCTACACAGGCCTGTCCCATGGGCCCAGTGCAGCTGCTGGGAACACACACACACACACAAACGCATGCTTTCACACACTCATACGCACACACACACACACATGCGCGCACATACACAGACTATACCAGTTTCCTGACATGTTTGAAAGTGTACTGTAGCTAACTTATATGTGAAGTCACACATTCATCTAAACTAAAAGTGAATGCATTGCACAAAACCCCATGGCAGTGTAGAGGACAGCACAAAATGTTGTGTGAGTTCCACTGAGACTTAAATAATTTAACATACCTTCTGTGTTTGTGTGTATTGGTGTGCACCTGTGTTTGTGTGTGCGCATGTTTTTGCACGTGTGTGTTTCATAGGCCTATTCTTGTGTGAGAGAGAGAAATTCATTGTAAAGTGTGAAGGAATGTAGCCATGGCGAGAATGTTATTAAGTCAAAGTTTGTCTATTGTAGTCCCCCCCCCCCACTAATATTCATACAACTTAATGCTATGACAATGAGCATAGCAGCAACTATTTGATCCCTATCATGTCTAGAAGCAGATGAGCTGGGATGCCAGCGATACAGCAGCTGAATAGGACTGACAGGAAGTGTCTAATCAATGTCTCCCAGGACTGGAGACCGAGCCGCTCGCCTTTGTTTCTTTTTGTAAATACAAGCCTCTTTAACATCACAATATAATCCATTATCTCACTCAGCAAGGTACATTTTGGGGAGTCGTCGTTGCACAAAACATACATTTTATTTTCCGTCTTCTTGGAGATCACTGGGTTGAGATCTAAAGTCATGCAAATGTTACAGGAGGGAAAAAATGGCAAACCCATTTCTAATTATTCCATATCAGCAGATTTGCAAGGAATAGAATGTATTTATATTTTTTTAAAGAGAAGAGTTTATGATCAGTGAGAGCTTGGGCATGGCGCTGTTTAGGAATTCACAGCATTTTGATCTAATCACAAAATCAAAATATTCATGAAACACAATGATATCTCCGCCAGGCAGGCGGCCGGCCATTAATTTCGAAATCCAGGTAATTTATTAACTTTTATCAGAGGTTTAAAAAGCCTTCCACTGTGTTTGTAATGCAGGTTAGGAGAGAGGCAGTATTGTAAAAGTGATTCCTGATGATTTATAATGGTGTGGGTGTGGGTGCAATTTGGACCAGGTATTCAATTAGAATGGATGTTTAATTTCAGCTTTGCGATATCCAGTTAAAAGTTATATTGAAATGGTATTTCCCTAGACACTACACACATATCTATTATCAGCATGTAGGCCACAGCATATTTGATAACTCTGGTTTTTGCTTCTATCATTGTTACACTGTAATGAGCCATCCTGGGTTTCATTCCCCCATTTACTATAATTTACATTTACATTTTAGTCATTTAGCAAACGCTCTTATCCAGTGCGACTTTGTTAGTGAATTCACCTTAAGATAGCTAGGTGGGACAACCACATACAGTCATAGTAGGTACATTTGTCCTCAATAAAATAGCTATCAGCAAAGTCAGAGCTAGTAAAGGGTGAAAAATCAAGTGCAAGTGTTACAGTAGTTAACAAAATGCTTTTTGGGGGGTGAGGAGGGGGTGCGAGAGGGTGTTGTGGGATTATTTAAAATACTCTTTGAAGAGGTAGGGTTTCAGATGTTTTCGAAAGATGGACAGGGACTCTGCTGTCCTAGATTCAGGGGGAAGCTGGTTGCACCATTGGGGTGCCAGGACAGAGAAGACCTTGGACTGAGCTGAGTGGGAGCTCTCCTCCCATAGAGGTGGGAGGGCCAAGAGACTAGAGGTTGCAGAACGGGATGGGGTGTATGGTTTGAGCATAGCCTGAATGTCGTGAGGGCCAGTTCCTCTTGCTGCTTCGTAGGCAAGTACCATGGTCTTGTAGTGGATTCGAGCATCGACTGGAAGCCAGTGGAGTGTACGGAGGAGTGGGGTGAGATGAGAGAACTTGGTAAGTTTGAACACCAGGCGGGCTGCAGCGTTCTGGATAAGTTACAGGGGTTTGATGGCACAAGCGGGGAGCCCAGACAACAGAGAGTTACAGTAGTCCAGACGGGAGAAGACAAGTGTCTGGATTAGGACCTGCGCCGCTTCCTGTGTGAGGTAGGGCTGTATAGAGCATGTTATAGAGCATGTACCTGCAGTAGCGACTCACTGCTTTGATGTTTGCAGAGAATGATAGGGTGTTATCCAGTCTCGCCAAGGTTCTTTGCACTCTGCACTAGGGGACATGGTGGAGTTGTCAACCGTGATGGAAAGGTCATGGAGCGGGCAGGCCTTCCCCAGGAGGGAGACCAGCTATGTCTTGTTGAGTTTGAGGTGGTGGGCCGACATCCAAGTTGAGATATTGGCCAGGCACCCTGAGACGTATGTCACCTCCTGGGTGTCAGAAGGCAGGAAGGAGAAAAGTAGCTGAGTGTCATCCGCATAGCAATGATAGGAGAGACCATGTGACGATATGACGGAGCCGAGTTACTTGGTGTATAGAGAGAAGAGGAGGGGGCCTAAAAATGAGACCTGGGGGACATCAGTAGTGAGAGTATGTGGTGCAGACACAGATTCTCTCCACGTCACCTGCCAGGTAGGATGCAATCCAAGAGTGTGCAGAGCCTGAGACGCCCAGCCCTGAGAGGGTGGAGAGGAGGATCTCACATAGATTAAGGGCTTGTAAGTAAGCATTTCACGGTACCTGTTGTATTCAGCGCATGTGACAAATACAATGTTATTTGATTTGATTCACGTGTTGAAGGCAGTGGATAGATCTAGGAGGATGATAACAGAGGATAGAGAGTCAGCTTTGGCTGTGCGGAGAGCCTCCGTGACATCGAGAAGAGCAGTCTCGGTAGAGTGACGCGTCTTGAAGCCTGACTGGTTAGGGTCAAGAAGATCATTCTGAGAGCGATAGTGAGAGAGTTGGTCAGAGAAAAGAAAGAAGGGATACCGGGCCGTAGTTTTTGACTGCAGAGGAGTCAAGTGTTGGTGTCTTAAGGAGAGGAGCGACTCGGGCCATCTATAAGTCAAAGGGGACACATCCAGTGGTCAGGGATGAGTTGATGAGGGGAGGAGGGGATGGGGTCAAGCGGGAAGGTTGTCAGATGGCCGGACCTCTCTAGTTGCAGGATTTCATCTGGAGAGAGAGGGGAGAAAGAGGTGAAGGCGTAGTATAGTTCTGTGTGAGTGAGACAAGTGGGCTCAATAGGCTGAGTGAATGACGAGCGGATGTCGTCAACCTTCTTTTCAAAGGGGGTTGACAAAGTCGTCCGCAGAGAGGGAGGCTAAAGGGGGAGGGGGTGGAGGATTAAGGAGGGTAGAGAGCTGGAAAATAGGGTTAGAGGCAGAAGCTTGAAATGTAGAGTGATAGAAAGTGTCTTTAGCAGCAGATACAGAGGAAGAGAAGGTAGAGAGGAGGGACTGGAAGGATGATAGAACCTCCAGAATTGTAGCTCAGCTGCCCGCTGCCCTGTTCTGTAAGCAGCCCTGTTCTGTAAGCAGTCCTGTTCTGTAAGCAGTCCTGTTCTGTAAGCAGCCCTGTTCTGTAAGTTCGCAATGAGTCACTCAGCTACGGAGCAGGAGAGGAATGCCGACCAGAAGGAAAGGGGAAATAGATTTGATTTCTTAAAGGCCCAGTGCAGTCAAAATCCTGTGTTTTGTATCATATTGTACAACAGATTATGACACTAACACTAAATGTTACAACATTTGATCAGTGTCTTTTCTTGATGGTTGCTGGTTGAAAATACAACAGAACCAACAGAACCTTCTAATCAGCAGGTTTGAATCGGCGGGTGTTTTGGCTTTCCATGGTGACATCACCATGCGGAAGATTGATTAATGGACCAATAAGAGTTCCAAGCCTCTCTGGCAATAACAGCAAGTTTTCTGTTTTTCAACCTCTCCACTCAGACCATTTCCAGACAGTCCTAGCAAAATTATTGCTTGACAAATAGTTTTTTTTCTAAAAAGCCATTTTTGCCCATTTTAATGGAAATCTATTACAGTAAGGCACTTAATTGTTACCCAGAAATGAATTGATATTGCTACAAAAAATATATACTCGCAACAAATATAAAGGGGGTTGAAAGACTGTTTCACCTCTGCCCCCCACCATCCCCCAAACCCAATCCTCCTCCTCTTCATCGTCATCATCATCATTATTGTCATCTGCTGTAGCTCGTTCAGTAATAGCATTGTCATCTTACTGTCTAAACTGGCCTGATAGGTTGACTATATGTCATACTGTATGTGAGCTTGAGCTATAATGTCAAGTTCCACATCCACTGAGTATCCTACACTTCCTGTGTGGTTTCAGGGAGGGACAACTCCAACCTCCACATTATACATAACAGGTACAGGTAGAGGAGCATCTGTGGGACTTTTTAACACACACACACACACACACACACACACACACACACACACACACACACACACACACACACACACACACACACACACACACACACACACACACACACACAGCCATTAACATGCTCTACTGTATTTATTTAGGGAATAGGTTAACAGAGACAAAACAAGATTTAATTAAGTTAATTGTTAAATGATATCTTACTGTTTTTCTTTAATACATCAGAGAATCCTCTGATGTTTTGAATGTGTGGAGAGACTCTTCCATCTCATCAGTGAAAAATCATTATTAAGGTGGTTCAGCCGTTTTTTCTTAATCAATTCGCTCTCTTGTGTTCAGATGATATCTCATTGTACATCTAGCAGTCTCATGGAACCCAGAAAGAGATATAGATATCATTCCATTGTTCCACTGAAAGCTTGGGAGAACGTACGTGGAAAACGAGTAACTGGTTGTGCGTCTGGATGTCATTGTCTCTGAGATATTGCTGCTGAGTGAATTCAAAGAGCCTGAAGCAGAGCTAAGCTGAGCCACGAGCTCTGATCGCAGCCTGATAACCACAGGACAGATCAATAAGTGTGTTGTAAAGGTTAACTGCTGTTATGTTGTACGTTGTTATTGGACTACGTGTGTCAAGGTGAATGATACTGACACCCTTTCTCCTCTTCCTGTTCACTGCTGCAGGTTGGGCTGAAGTGGAGGAGGGCCATAGACAAAGGTCAAGTGTGGAAGGGTTGAACCTGGCGCCTTCTGAGCCAATCATCCATCCCCAAGAACCTAACGTCATTCCTCATAGCTTTAGCTCATGAATTCAGGTTGGTAGGGCTACAGTGGAATATATCCTTGTCTTTATTATTTAACTAAAATATCAATCAAGCTATTAATTACATCATCAACATCTATTGCCACTGACCAAAGTGGATGCTACAGTATTTTGTTAAATATAGTATGCTCCTCTGTCTAAATGCCATAGAGGAACAGTCATGACATTAACATACCGTATATGGGGCTGAGCAATTAACAGCTTTTGCTGTACTGTAGCTACTTGGCTGCTTGTTGATGACTTTGTCTCTTGTTGCTGAGGTGCGTTAACTTGCCGGTCCTCAAGGATTATCACTGCTACCAAATTACATAACTGAACTAATGAGTTACATACTCACACAGATTCTACTGTATTCCCAACGGGCCGCCTCAGTCACTGCCTGAGTAAAATACCCCAGTGCTCCCCGAGGTCCCATAACATAACACATCCCTGCCTTCCTGTCTCTCTGTGGAAAGGAGGTAGAAGGCTACAGGGAAAACAGAGGGAATTAAGACTGAATGCAGTGGTTCTTTTTACCTGAAAGGCTGTGCTGAATGAATGGTTTCACTTGGCATTCAGTCTGGCGTACCAGTCTAGTTTTATTAGAGGGTTGATAGGGAGCAAGTGTCTGCTTACTGTACTGTACTGTAGCCTACACTATTGTTCCTGATGTACTTAATGTAAAGTAAGGTAACAGCTGCTTGGAGTGAACATTTCTATTGTCAAACATCATTCATGGAATAAAGGTTTTGTACTGCATTATTTTTCTCCTGGATGGTAGACCAAATATTATTTTACCCCATCCAACACTAAACAGCATGATTGTTGACATTGTGATACGACTGAAACTGAGACCAAACAAGCACTTGCTGTAGAATAACACTTAACTGGCGGTTTGCACCACTCCTCTCACAGAGCAGAAAATTGAGGTTGTGGTGTCATTTGTATTCACGGTAATATTGCTCTGCAAATAATAGTCTGGCTTGTTTAAAGTTTCATGTTCAAGATGCAAGTAGTTTCTCAACCTTCCACCTCGTTCATTTTTTATGTACACGGCTTCATGCGTAGATCTGTAGAGCAAAAACCCAACTAGCCCACAGATTTATACCAGATAAGATTAACAACTAAAAATGTTGGTGTTATTTCCCTTGGGGAGGCATTAACTCAAACATGAAAGCTGCTAGTTTCCTCGCAGTGTATTTAAATATTAGTCATGGCTGTTCACTGAGGTCTAAGTTATTACCTGTTGTATTTATACCATGTGACACTGCAAACGGAGACTCCTCAAACATGAGGTTTTGAGATGATTACATTTGTCTAGGAATGTATTCTACTACACGAGTTGAAGAGAAGAGAAGAGCAAGCCTGTGAGCCTGCCCAGGGAGCCTGCCCAGGGAGCCCGCCCAGGGAGCCTGCCCAGGGAGCCCGCCCAGGGAGCCCGCCCAGGGAGCTTTCCCAGGGAGCCTGCCCAGGCAACCATGTCTGACAAAAACACTCATTAGATTCCATACCACTTTACAATAAGGTACCCTTGTACACTTTATTCCATAACATTGTACAAGATCTTGCAACACTTTACATTAAGGTACCCTTTTCAGCTCTAAGGGTAAAGGCTTTATAGCCAGTTAAGTATGCTTATTTATAAATCATTAATAAATTATATGACTTATGGGGTGATATAATTTCTTCATAGTAGAAATTATCCAACAGAATCCAATAGAATATCATAGGATCCAATTCAATGGATATAGTCTGTAATACAATCAAATACAACAATGATATAATCAAAAAAGTTTCAACTGTTGAAATTCTATATCTAGCTAGAAATCCACTTCTAATAGAACTGATACAACTTTGCTGGAGGGGACAGATCTTCAACAATATTTATTATATTACAATGGGCTTAGCCCCCTAATTAATGAATGTTAATTCCCTTATGGATGTCAATTGTTTATTATTTCTCCCACCAAATGAACATCTACACTGGGTTTGTTATCTTTCTAACTACTACTGTATACTACCTCCAGTCTTTATAATGAGCCTTTTAAAAGACACTTACCTCAGGATGCTAATTGTTTTTGTTTGATTTTGGTGACACTTTATCAGGACTGCTGGTTAATTAATAGCAATTATACATTAACTATTAAGAAGGCACCTTATTAATTAATAGCCTCAGATGCAATTAAATTACTGATGTACATACTAATTTAGCAACCAACTTTCCTTAATCCTGTGTAATTTCAAAGGGATTTACAGAAACAGGAAAAGCGATTATATTATTATAGCCACAGTAGCTACTGTAGGTGTTAATTAAGACAGTACCTAGAGGGAGCATCTAACAAGGAGGGTAAGGGCCGGCTGGATGGAGCATCTAGTGGGGAGGGGGCTGGAGTATCTAGTGGGGAGGGGGCTGGCTGACTGGTGAGCAGGCCTGGATAAAGCAGCTCGTGTGGGGCTGGGTAAGGCATCTACTGTAATGTGGAAAGGCTGGGGCATCTCTTCAAGTTCAATGTTTGTTTGTCACATGCACAGGATACAGCAGGTGTAAAACAGTACAGTGAAATGCAAGAAGAATTCAAGCTATATACAGGTCTATGTGGATGGGATATCTATTGGGGAGGGGGTTGGAACATCTAGTGGGGAGGAGGCTGGAACATCTAGTGGGGAGGGGGCTGGAACATCTAGTGGGGAAGTGGTTGGAATATATAGTGGGGAAGTGGTTGGAATATCTAGTGGGGAGGGGTTGGAACATCTAGTGGGGAGGTGGTTGGAACATCTAGTGGGGAGGTGGTTGGAACATTTAGTGGGGAGGGGTTGGAACATCTAGTGGGGAGGAGGCTGGAACATCTAGTGGGGAGGGGGCTGGAACATCTAGTGGGGAGGGGGCTGGAACATCTAGTGGGGAGGGGTTGGAACATCTAGTGGGGAGGTGGTTGGAACATTTAGTGGGGAGGGGTTGGAACATCTAGTGGGGAGGAGGCTGGAACATCTAGTGGGGAGGGGGCTGGAACATCTAGTGGGGAGGGGGCTGGAACATCTAGTGGGGAGGGGTTGGAACATCTAGTGGGGAGGGGTTGGAACATCTAGTGGGGAGGGGGCTGGAATATATCTAGTGGGGAGGGGTTGGAACATCTAGTGGGGAGGGGTTGGAACATCTAGTGGGGAGGTGGTTGGAACATCTAGTGGGGAGGGGGCTGGAACATCTAGTGGGGAGGGGTTGGAGAATCTAGTGGGGAGGGGTTGGAGAATCTAGTGGGAAGGGGGTTGGAGAATCTAGTGGGGAGGAGTTGGAACATCTAGTGGGGAGGGGTTGGAACATCTAGTGGTGAGGGGTTGGAATACCTAGTGGGGAGGTGGTTGGAATATCTAGTAGGGAGGGGTTGGAATATGTAGTGGGGAGGGGTTGGAACATCTAGTGGGGAAGGGGCTGGAATATCTAGTGGGGAGGGATTGGAACATCTAGTGGGGAGGGGGTTGGATCATCTAGTGAGGAGCGGGTTGGATAATCTAGTGGGGAGGGGGTTAGAACATCTAGTGGGGAAGGGGTTGGAACATCTAGTGGGGAGGGGATTGGAACATCTAGTGGGGAGGGGTTGGGGCAGTTAGTGGAGAGGGGGCTGTGGACTCTGGGCTGACCAAAACATGTCTTTATCTGTCAGTGTGTGTAAAAGAGTCGAAGTCAGGTGCAGGAGAGTAGCGTGGTGTAAATAGGCGCACTTTATTAAAGTTCCAAAACGAGAGCACAACATAAATCAAATGCGCTCAAAAACACGAAACATAACAAAAGTAAAGCGCGTAAAAAGACACCACAGCAACATGAAACAATTACACACAAAACATGATGTGAAACAGAGGGTTAAATACAAGTAGCTTAATTGGGGAAATGAAAACCAGGTGTGTATGGAAACAAGACCAGACAAATGGATACATGAAAAATGGAGCGGTGATGGCTAGAAAGCCGGTGACGTCGATTGCCGAACGCCGCCCGAACAAGAAGAGGAGCCAACTTCAGTGGAAGTTGTGACAGTACCGCCCCCCCTTGACGCACGGCTACAGCGGCACGCCAACACCGGCCTCGAGGACATTTTACATTTACATTTTAGTCATTTAGCAGACGCTCTTATCCAGAGCGACTTACAGAAGTGAATGCATACATTTCTTTTTTGTACTGGTCCCCCGTGGGAAGCAAACCCACAACCCTGGCGTTGCAAACACCATGCAAAAACCAACATCATGCTCTACCAACTGAGCCAAAACATCTTCAACCAGAACCCAGCACCTCTCCTCCGGCCCGTACCCCTCCCACTCCACGAGGTACTGAAGGCCCCCCACCCAACGCCTCGAATCCAGGATGGAACGAGCGATGTACGCAGGGGCCCCCTCGATGTCCAAAGGGGGCGGAGGAACCTCCCGCACCTCAGATTCCTGGAGCGGACCAGCCACCACCGGCCTGAGGAGAGACACATGGAATGAGGGGTTAATACGATAATCAGAGGGAAGCTGTAATCTATAACATACCTCATTCACCCTCCTCAGGACTTTAAATGGCCCCACAAACCGCGGACCCAGCTTCCGGCAGGGCAGGCGGAGGGGCAGGTTACGGGTCGAGAGCCAGACCCGGTCCCCCGGTGCGAACACCGGGGTCTCACTGCGGTGACGGTCCGCGCTGGCTTTCTGGCGACGCGCAGCTTGCTGGAGATGGACACGGTCGGCCTCCCATGTCTCCTCCGCGCGCCTAAACCAGTCGTCCACAGCAGGCGTCTCGGTCTGACCCTGATGCCACGGTGCCAGAACCGGCTGATACCCCAATGCGCACTGAAAGGGGGAGAGGTTAGTGAAGGAGTGGCGAAGCGAGTTCTGTGCCATCTCGGCCCAGGGCACAAACGCTGCCCACTCCCCCGGCCGGTCCTGGTAATAGGACCGCAGAAACCTGCCCACATCCTGGTTGACTCTTTCAACCTGCCCGTTACTCTCGGGGTAAAAACCTGAGGTAAGGCTAATCGAGACCCCCAGACGTTCCATGAACGCCTTCCACGAACCCCGAACCGACACTATACACCCCACTCAGGCACCCCGTAGTGCCGGAAAACGTGTGTAACAGGGCCTCCGCAGTCTGTTGGGCCGTAGGGAGACCAGGCAGAGGGAGGAGACGACAGGACTTAGAAAAACAATCCACAACGACCAGGATCGTGGAATTTCCCTGTGAGGGAGGAGACCCGTTAGGAAATCCACTGACAGATGTGACCAAGGTTGTGGTGGAACGGATAAGGGATATAACTTACCTCTGAGCAAGTGTCTCAGAGCCTTACACTGGGCACACACCGGAGGAGCCATAAACCCTCACATCCTTAGCCAAAGTGGGCCACCAGTACGTCCTAGTCAGACAGCGCACCGTCTGACAGATCCCCAGATGACCAGAGGAGGGAGACGTGTGGACCCAAGAGATCAACTGATCACAGACAGCAGACGGAACGTACACACGCCCAACGGGACACTGGAGGGGAGCGGGCTCTGTACACAACGCCTGCTCAATGTCCGCATCCAGATCCCACACGACCGTGGCTATCAGGCAGGAGGCCGGGAGTATGGGAGTCTGATCCATGGGCCGCTCCTCTGTGTCATACAGTCTGGACAGTGCGTCTGCCTTCTTATTCTGGGAACCTGGTCTGTAGGATAGGGTAAACACAAAACGGGTAAAGAACATGGCCCACCTTGCCTGACGAGGATTCAGTCTCCTCGCTTCCTGGATGTACTCCAGGTTCCAGATGAGAAAAGGGTGTTTAGCCCCCTCAAGCCAATGTCTCCATGCTTTCAACACTTTAACCACAGCCAACAACTCCCAGTCCCCCACATCATAGTTACGCTCCGCTGGGCTGAGCATCTTCGAGAAGAAAGCTCAGGGACGGAGTTTCGGTGGCGTGCCTGAGTGCTGTGAGAGCACGGCTCCTATCCCAGCCTCGGACGCGTCCACCTCCACTATGAATGCCAAAGAGGGGTCCGGATGGGCCAGTACTGGAGCCAAAGTAAACAGAGCTCTTAGTTGCCCAAAAGCCCTGTCCGCCTCAGCTGACCACCGCAACCTTACAGGACTCCCCTTCAGCAGTGAGGTAATGGGTGCAGCAACCTAGCCAAAACCCCGGATAAATTTCCGGTAGTAATTGACAAACCCTAAAAATTGCTGCACCTCCTTTACCGTGGTCGGAGTCGGCCAATTACGCACATCTGCAATGCGGTCACTCTCCATCTCCACCCCTGATGTGGAGATGCGATACCCTAGGAAGGAGACGGCCTGCTGAAAGAACAGGCATTTCTCAGCCTTGACATACAGGTCATGCTCCAACAGTCGTCCAAGTACCTTGCGCACCAAGTACACATGCTCGGCGCATGTAGCGGAGTAAATCAGAATGTCATCGATATACACCACTACACCCTGCCCGTGCAGGTCCCTGAAAATCTCGTCTACAAAGGATTGGAAAACTGATGGAGCATTCATCAACCCGTACGGCATGACGAGGTACTCATAATGCCCTGTGGTGGTACTGAACGCTGTCTTCCACGCGTCTCCCTCCCGGATATGCACCAGGTTATACGCACTCCTGAGATCCAGTTTCGTGAAGAAGCGCGCCCCATGCATTGACTCAATCGCCGTGGCGATAAGAGGTAGCGGGTAACTGCACGGGTGTAAACCTCCATCCTTCTTCTTCACAAAAAGAAACTCGAGGAGGCGGGTGAAGTAGAGGACCGAATGTACCCCTGACGTAGGGATTCAGAGACATATGTATCCATAGCCACCGTCTCCGCTTGCGACAGGGGATAAACGTGGCTCCTGGGAAGCGCAGCGTCTGCCAGGAGATTTATCTCACAATCCCCCCGTCGATGAGGTGGTAATTCAGTTGCCTTCTTTTTACAGAAGGCGAGAGCCAAATCGGCATATTCTGGGGGAGTGTGCACGGTGGAGACCTGGTCTGGACTTTCCACCATGGTAGCACCAACGGAAACCCCTACATACCTCCATGAGCACTCTCGCGACCACCCCGTGAGAGCCCTCTGTTGCCAGGAAATAGTGGGGTTATGCAGAGCCAACCAAGGAAGGCCTAGTATCAGAGGAAACGCAGGAGAGTCAATGAGAAAGAGACTGATTCTCTCCTCATGATTCCCCTGCATAACCATGGCCAAGGTGATGGTGGCCTCCTTGATTAGCCCGGACCCTAATGGTCAACTATCTAGAGTGTGTACCGGAAGGGTCTAACTATAGGAAAAATAGGGATCCCTAACCTAATGGCTAATGCTCTGTCGATAAAATTCCCAGCTGCGCCTGAATCGACGAGCGCCTTATGCTGGGAATGTGGGGGAAACTCAGGGAAACAAACAGGCACAAACAGTTGATCAACAGAGGACTCTGGATGAGTGTGGTGCAAACTCACCTGGGGTGACGCCAGAGTGCCCTGCCTGTTGCCTCAACTCCCAGAGGAACCAACACGGCACTGACCGGCAGTGTGTCCTCTGCGGCCACAGATGGTGCACGTGATGGCTCCCCAGTCTCCCTATGAGCAGCCCCTCCTAACTCCATTGGCACTGGAGCGGGACTGCTGGACGATGGAACCGACAGAGCCCCCTCTGGCCCTCCGCGGGTGACCAGCAGGTTATCCAACCGGATGGATAAATCTACCAGTTGGTCAAAGGAAATGGTGGCATCCCTGCAGGCCAGCACACGTCAGACGTCCTCTCGTAGGCTGCATCGATAGTGGTCGATGAGGGCCCTGTCGTTCCAGCCTGCTCCGGCGACCAAGGTCCGGAATTCCAGGGCGAAGTCCTGGGTGCTCCTCTTCCCCTGTCTCAAATGGAAGAGCCTCTCCCCCGCCGCTCTGTCCTCAGGTGGATGGTCGAAGACGGCCCTGAAGCGACGGGTGAACTCCTCGAAGTGGTCTGGCGCCGTGTCTCCTTCTCTCCACACGGCGTTTGCCCACTCCAGCGCTCTTCCTGTGAGACAGGAGACGAGTGCGGCCGCTCTCTCCCCTCCTGAGGGAGCTGGGTGCACAGTGGCCAGGTAGAGGTCCAGTTGTAACAAGAATCCCTGGCACTGTGCTGCCGTTCCATCATACTCCCTGGGAAGGGAGAGACGCATCCCACTGGAACTCTCTCCAGATGGAATGGATGGAGACAACCCCGGTTGTGCTGGTCGAGGCACTGGAGAGACTTCCTGTCTCTCCCAGCGGTCCATAGTCTGGACAACTCGATCCATCATGGCACCAAGATGTTGTAACATGGCTGAATGTTCCTGGACGCGCTCCTCGACTCCTCTAACCGGGGTACCTGCTCCTGCTGGCTCCATTGAAGGTGTGTAATTCTGTCAGCGTGTGTAAAAGAGGCGAAGTCAGGTGCAGGAGAGTAGCGTGATGTAAACAGGCGCACTTTATTAAAGTTCCAAAACGAGAGCACAACATAAATCAAATGCGCTCAAAAACACGGAACATAACAAAAGTAAAGCGCGTAAAAAGACACCACAGCAACATGAAACCATTACACACAAAACATGATGGGAGACAGAGAGTTAAATACAAGTAGATTAACGGCGATTGCTAGAAAGCCAGTGACGTCGATCACCGAACGCCGCCCGAAAAAAGGAGAGGAGCCGACTTCGGCGGAAGTCGTGACATTATCAATCATGGTAAGACGTGTAGGTGTTTAATACAATGGACAGCAGTTACAAGTAAACATCTCACAATAGGAAAGTGGGAGCTGAAAATTCTTGGTCCCCTAGATTACTGTCCACTGCTTACCCTCTTAATTCCACCAAAATATTTAAAGCAACCGTTTCCTTCAAACTCTTTTGTGGACAACCAAATCCATATGCATGCACATAATCATCCACCCAAAGTAATATTGTTCCTATTCATTCAAGCCTTCATTAGACAGATACAAGAGGAGCTCTTGGGACCTCAGTGGCACCTTTAGTCCCATCCTAAACATTTTGGAAGAGAAATGCATTTCATAATGGAATGTGAGAGTCAACATGCACGTTGTCTGATTACGTTAATAGTAAATCCAATTATGCATTTAGCTGTAGTGTAATGCCTGAGAACCTGACAAGGACTGGTGCCAATGGGGTCTACCACTGTGGAGTGGAACCAGCTCACAAATAGTACACTACAATCAGTAGATTGGATGATCAGGGATGACCAAGGATTGTTATTGGCACACCTTTTACACTTACCTCTTTTCAATGCCCTGCCCCTCCACGTGAAAATGTACAGGTAAATCACATACTGTAAGACAAGTCGAAACTATCTGTATGGCATTGTATTTGACAACTAACCTCAATAGCAGTGCAAATGCAGTCATTCTGAGTCACTAATACTTGGCAGACTGTTGTTGAAGTGATATTGCACATGGATATGTTCTGTTTCGCTTCATTACAAATAAGCATAGCAGCTCTCCAACTCCTGATCAATGTGATTTTGACTTTAGTCAGAGTACATGAAACACTTTCTAAATTACCCAACTGTCAGTGTCCACACTAATTAATGTTTACTAAACTTGAAAGTGCATAGGCTACACTGAGAACCATAATTACAAATATGCCTTCAACAGCAATTTGTTTCTTGGTTGACAGAAAACATAAAAAGTTGGTCTTAAAATGAGCACACAAAGCTAACAAACAAATGTATTTCAAACTATTTCAAGCCCGTTTTGATCCCTCAAGACATCCTATCAGTAACATGTCCCTGATCGGTGAAGAAACTGCGAAACACAGTCAACCCAGCAATTAGTGCAAATTAACAGACATTTTAAGAAATATCTTTGCTTAGAAAATGGCTGCTTTGTAGTTCAAACAAATTCCACTTTGGCCTTGGAGTGGGAGGTTTTCCAGCAAATGCTTAAATCCTAAAATAAGTACTGCAATCTTCTGGCACAGACGTACTGTAATGCTTTAAAAACAATTTAGCAACTGTCATCGCTGTAATTACAGTAACTAATTACCATCCTAGGCAAACAAATAGCTTAACATAATATGCAGGCCCAATCAATTTTGAAGAAATGCAAATTCCAAAAGCAAAAAAAAAAAAAGGCATTTTGGCAAACCTAAAAGGGAATACAGGGGAAATAATACACTTTGTTTTATCCACATATAATTCCCAGGGAATATCATATCATGAATATTTGCATTCAGTTCTTATCAGTACATTTGCATTTGCCTCTTATCAGTCGGCAAGCCAGGCACAGCCAGATAGGGAGAGCTGCCTCCACGCAATACACACATTTCTAATGAGTCACGTCCCAGCCTGATATCATTTTGGCTAGAACTTTATCACCAAAACGAGGAGGTCATTTTTTCGTGGAGTTGGCTCATCTTGGAACTGTCTTTTGAGTTTTTTTCTTTTTTGATGTGATTCAACTGAGATTCATTTTTTAAAGCCCAACAAAAAGGATTATTTTCTCTCTTCCCCCAACTGCAACAGCTCATATCAGTGGCACGTATGCCTGCAATGATTATCACTGTGTCATAAAATGTTTCAGTTTTATCAGAGTATTATTTTATTTGCCACAGCATCCCCCCTCTGAACAGATAGAGCTCATCTGCATGAAGAGAACAGCACCATTTGAAGCAGCAGCAGTGTCGACAGGCAGGCCAGGCGACAGGCTACATACACAGACAGCTAGCTCCCACTTCCCATTTCATTTAGTATACATATGCAACAGTCTCCGCAGGGAAAATTTTAAGTAATTGTTTGATAGCGTTTTTCAAAAAGGTATTCCACAATAACAATTTCATGGTGCATTGCAGAGTATAATTATAAATGTGTATTTTCTCTTGAACGGCCGAGTCGAGGAAACACTGCAGGTCAAGTAAAGGATAACTAGTCAAATGGTCGTCTCATTAGTCCAATCTGTTTCTTCCTGCTAATTATTTTTTTCACTCTCTGAACTACTCTGGATTGTCCCACACTGCGTGTATAAGTGTTATGAATAATGATTTTCATTGTAAAATTGTTGTTCGTGCAAATATGTTTTGCATTAATTACAATGTTGATGTGACAAAATGTTAAACATTCTTTTGATGTAACGTAATCATGCATTTATATGCAGCATACTCTGTTTTCTTAATGCTTTCTGACAGTTTACAGATTTTTATTCTGTGTTAGTTTTGCGTGGAATTAAAATGACACAGAGGGGGGAAATAAATAAATAAAGACAACGGAATAATTCAGATAAACCAGACATGTCATCAGTATTGAGACAGACACACTGTAAATAATTCAAGTCAATGATTAGTTTTTTTAAGCTCATATAAATGTACATCATAAATAGTCAATGAAAGGGACAATGGCAGATGATTGACCCTCCGTGTGACACACAATGCACCTGTGATTGCAGTGGTTTTAGTGTAGCTACAATACACAGTACAGTACAATACAATACAGTATAATACAATACACAGTACAGTACAATACAGTACAGTATAATACACAGTACAGTACAATACAATACACAGTACAGTACAGTACAATACACAGTACAATACACAGTACTGTACAGCTCAATACACAGTACAGTCCAATACAATATAGTATAGTACAATACACAGTACAATACAGTACAGTATAATACACAGTACAGTACAATACAATACACAGTACAGTACAGTACACAGTACAATACACAGAACTGTACAGTACAATACACATTACAGTACAGTACATGCAGAGGCCCATGCAGAAAACAATAGACAGGTGTGAAACACCAAAACAGAGACGTCTCTTATTCTCCATGGCTTCCTTGGTTAGGGACTTTATCTCAGGAGAATAAGCTGGGAGGGAATGTGAGGATGAATGTATTTATCTCCAACCGTTTGCCAGCCCAGATAAATCTTTATTCCTATGTAAAACCAGGATACTGGATGGTTTTGGAGGTTGGTCCCTTCTCTGTGTGCTGTATAGCTGCTGCAGCTTGGTAGAGGGCAGCCAGCCGGCTTCACCTTAAGTATTTCCTTTAAATCTTATCTCACCCTTTGTTTAAACAGAGGAGCAAAGACATTCCACTTTGCCAGCCCTTGAACACATTGAGGCTCCATTCTGTTGTATTTCTGCAAGGAAATTGTCTCAACATTACAAGGAAAATTCAAGGTTTGAGGTGCAATATGTGTTTGCAACATGTATAGCAAGCACAATATTTTGTATATAAAATAGGACAGACGGCCGGACAGACGGACGGATGGACGAACAGATAGACAGCAGTAAAGTCAGGCTGGTGGTGGTCTCCATGTGCCCCTTCTCCTAGGCTACTCCCAGGCTTCTTCCAGGCTTCTTCTAGGCTTCTCCCAGGCTTCTTCCAGGCTTATTCTAGGCTTCTCCCAGGCTTCTTCCAAGCTTATTTTAGGCTTCTCCCAGGCTTATTCTAGGCTTCTCCCAGGCTTCTCCCAGGCTTATTCTAGGCTTTTCCCAGGCTTCTTCCAGGCCAAGGTGTGCCAGGAGCTTAGTGCTATATGGAGCAGTCCAACAGCACACCATACCCTGCTCTGGTCTCCCTCACACTGTTTTTCAGCAGGCTGCCTCTGCCTGCCACTAACCCCATTAGCCACGTACAGCCAATAGTCAACAGGCTTGCTGTGTGTCTCTGTCTGTATCTACCTCTCTCTCTGCCAGTCCTATCTATATATCTACCAGTCTCTCTCTCCCTTCCCTCTCTCTCTCTCGATCTCTCTCGCTCTCCCTGTCTCTCTCCCTCTCTCTCCATGCGCCAGCATTGGGCCCAGAGTCAGGTTCTTGGTACATGTGAGGTCGGCGCATTAGTGCCCCATTCTTCCCCCTCTCTCAGAGGGGGTCCGCTGTCCGCTCCGACTTCTACAACTGGTGAGCTGCCATCGAACCAAAACACTGTTAATCACAAACTCATGAGCGACTAAAGGCCTCACAAATGAGCACAGAGATGGTGTTTGCCGAGCGAGGATATGGGGGCCTTCCAAGGCAACAGAGCAGCAGGCCAGTCTTTGTCTGTGGATCTGGGGCCTCATTCTGTTTGGCTGCCTTTGGGGCCAGTGGGGACAGGATAGAGAGTCTTTGAACACAGCATTTGCAGCTTTTGAAAATAAGCTTGTGGGTGATGGAGATGTTGCTCGGGCGTAATGGATGGAGACTGAGATTAAACTGAACCTCTGTCTATTTCTAGACAGTTGATACTGTTAGGAGTAGCAGAGATGTATTTAGATGGAATAGGCTGCTGCTGTGGTGGAAAGCTACAGTTCTGTATTAACCAATGCGAAAGTGACTTCAGAGGTCTTTTGAGTCAGTAACTTAGTGCCATCAAATTCAACTATTATCTGTATGATCTTTGGCTTTCACGCAAACATCCACATACACATGCACACACACACACACGAACACGAACACACACTGAAAATGAACTGTTTAGAGCGGGTGAAATAGCATATGATGGAAGACAGAGTCTGGGCTGGGTGGAGTAGTACTGATTAAGTGATTGGGAGCATTCTGTTACTGAAATGCTTTCTGCAATCCTGACGATAACATCATCTTTGGCTTTATCTCTGTTCTTGAACTAATTTTAAACATTCCCCTCTGCTCTCTCTTCACTACATACTGTCCTCTTCTTTTGGCATCCACTTTCATTACTGGACTTATCTCATACATCCGTCCTCTCTGTCACTCTGTTTATTGTGTGGCAGGGGTTCGAAGATTAGCTGTTCCCACATACTCCTAACTCCCTTTTATAATGAAGGCTAGCTCCCGTCCAGCTGCATTGCACGCTGGTGCACTGCAGTGTGCAGGCCGCTGCAGTGCTAGGAAGGAACTAAATATGTATTTATAGTCGAGGTAAATTAATTAGACTATCTGTGGAAAGATGGGCCTGAAAACAGACGCATTTAATCTGGCAATGCATTTTTTATTTAGTAGCTAATCCCATGGAAAATACCATGTCTGCTGCCCATATAATAGTATATCATCCCAGCAGTTTTTTTGCATATACAGTGCATTCGGAAAGTATTCAGACCCCACGGCCCTTTTTCCACATGTTGTGACGTTACAGCCTTATTCTAAAATGTATTAAATATTTTTTTCCCCTCATCAATCTACACACAATACCCCATAATGAGAAAGCGAAAACAGGTTTTTAGAAATGTTTGTTAATTTCTTAAAAATAAAAAACAGAAATACCTTATTTACGTAGGTATTCAGACCCTTTGCTATGAGACTCGAAATTGTGCTCAGGTGCATCCTGTTTCCATTGATCATCCGTGAGATGTTTCTACAACTTGATTGGAGTGGTAAATTCCATTGATTGGACATGATTTGGAAAGGGACACACCTGTCTATATAAGGTCCCACAGTTGACAGTGTACGTCAGAGCAAAAACCAAGCCATGAGGTCGAAGGAATTGTTCATAGAGCTCCGAGACAGGATTGTGTCGAGGCACAGATCTAGGGAAGGGTACCAAAAAATGTCTGCAGCATTGAAGGTCTCCAAGAACACAGTGGCCTCCATCATTCTTAAATGGAACAAGTTTGGAACCACCAAGACTCTTCCTAGAGCTGGCTGCCTGGCAGAAACTGAGCAATCGGGGGAGAAGGGCCTTGGTCAGGGAGGTGACTCTGGGAGCTCCAGAGTTCCTCTGTGGAGATGGGAGAACCTTCCAGAAGGACAACCATCTCTGCAGCACTCCACCAATCAGGCCTTTCTGGTAGAGTGGCCAGACGGAAGCCACTCCTCAGTAAAAGGCACATGACAGGCTGCTTGGAGTTTGCCACAAGTCACGTCTGGAGGAAACCTGGCCCTATCCCTACGGTGAAGCATGGTGGTGGCAGCATCATGCTGTGGGGATGTTTTTCAGGGACTGGGAGACTAGTCAGGATTGTGGGAAAGATGAACGGAGCAAAGTACAGAGAGATCCTTCATGAAAACCGGCTCCAGACCACTCAGGCTGGGGCAAAGTTTCACCTTCCGACAGGACAACGGCCCTAAGCACACAGCCAAGACAACACAGGAGTGGCTTCGGGAAGTCTCTGAATGTCCTTCAGTGGCCCAGCCAGAGCCCGGACATGAACCTGATCGAACATCTCTGGAGAGACCTGAAAATAGCTGTGCATTAACGCTCCCCATCCAACCTGACAGAGCTTGAGAGGATCTGCCGAGAAGAATGGGAGAAACTCCCCAAATACAGGTGTGTCAAGCTTGTAGCGTCATACCCAAGAAGACTCAACGTTGTAACAGCTGCCAAAGGTGCTTCAACAAAGTACTGAGTAAAGGGTCTGAATACTTATGTACATTTGCCCTAGTATCCTATTAGGCCTGTTAGCCCTGTTAGCCCTATTAGGCCTGTTAGCCCTATTAGGCCTATTAGGCCTGTTATCCATCTTAGCCCTATTAGGCCTGTTAGCCCTGTTAGCCCTATTAGGCCTGTTAGCCCTATTAGGTCTATTAGGCCTAGTGTGTGCTGTGTGCTGTATGGGCATTAAGGCACATGGCTGAATGAATGCAGCTCTAGCTAGAGTATATTTACTGCCAAGAAATCAAGGCCTCATCATCCTCATATCTACTGTACACATACGTCATAACGTGAAAGATGGGGATTGGTTACTGAATGTTCTGTTATAATACTCAGTCTGCATGGGAATTCATGTAAAACAAGTATCATCTGAACTAATAAGATGTCACCTGTAGGCCTTGTACTCTGACAGTTTGTTTTAGATTTGTCTAATTGTCTTATTTGTTTCTGCATGCACATGGGGATCACTAAGCTGTATGTCTTCTCACCATACAGCCTTGACCAGTGGAATACTGCAGAAAACACATATTGAGTGTATATTGACATCTTACTGCCTCGGAAGCTAAGCAGGGTTGGTTCTGGTCAATCCCTGGATGGGAGACCAGATGCTGCTGGAATTGATATTGGAGGGCCAGTAGGAGGTACTCTTTTCCCTGGTCCCCCAAAAATATACCAATGCCCCAGGTGACATTGCCCTGTGTAATCTGTTGGATGGAATGTTAAACGGGTCTCCTGACTCTCTGTTGTCACTAAAGTTCCCATGGTACGTATTGTAAGAGTAGGGGTGTTAACCCCAGTGTCCTGACTCTCTGTTGTCACTAAAGTTCCCATGGTACGTATTGTAAGAGTAGGGGTGTTAACCCCAGTGTCCTGGCTAAATTCCCAATCTGGTCCTCAAACCATCACGGTTACCTAATAATCCCCAGCTTCCAATATGCTCATTCATCCCCCTCCTCTCCCCTGTAACTACTCCCCAGGTCGTTGCTGTAAATGAGAACGTGTTCTCAGTCAACTTACCTGGTTAAATCAAATTAAAAACAATGACTGTTAATACTGTATCATGGATTATTACAAGGAATGGAAAAGGAATGTATCCCAACGAGCCTACGATATCATCAATGAGATTCCTGTCTCAGTCCTGCTTTCTGCATGCAGTGAAACCTTTCCACTTCCAACAAAACGATACGCTGTCTTTCTCATCTGCACCATATCACCCCGTCTGTACTGCAGAAATGGAATTGCATCACTCAACAAGCAGGTTAAGATGGAGGGCTGGAGAAATTAACATATTCATTTTTCTTTTTTACATTGAACATTTCCCAGTTGTTTTAATAACCAATCTCAGACCTGTGATCTAATCTACACGAACAGTACAAGTAATTAAAGTTAAAATTAATTACTGTCTTTGCTGATATTTTAATAACAGGGCCCTGAGTTTTGTAGCCAGGAAGTTGATATTTTGTCATCCGTGTTTTATCTCTTACGGCCGTGCGTGATTGTCTGTACTTAATGTAGCCAGGAAGGAGAGCAGGAAATGGCAGATAAAGAGGAAAGACTCTCCTTTCCCCACACTCCTGACCGTAGCACCCCTCTTGACAGCTTCCACCCCCCACCACCACCCTCTTCTTCTTTTACCGCTTCCTTTATCATGACAGTATTTAGAGAAGATACGGTAAGACTGAGCAGGCCTTATGACTGCCTTTTGAAAGAAATTATACAATTGTTCATTAGCTAGTGGAGATAATGCCCCCTCAGGTCTCGTCTTCTCCCTTTGGGATCTCATTTAGCACTGGGAGCATTCAGCTCTGCATACAGTACCCTGCCACGCGGCTATAGACGTGACACCACACAGAGCCCTGCTCTGATCTGAACGTCTCTCTGCAACAGAGACAGTGCTATTGGAAATGTCAAGCTATCTGAAGGGGAATGTATGGCCTATAGGCCCTGAACACACTCTAATAAGCATGGTGGTGAGTGTCCCTGTGGTGTGTGTATGAGTGATGCCACTACGACCCTTGTCCTGTCATTTTTCTTATAGGCCATTATGTTTCAAAGGGAAATGGTCTGCTAGTACTGAATGTCATTGATCAGATAGAGATACAGGAGAGGCATAGTTAACTTTTATTCTTTAAGATTTGGAGTGGCTAAAATAAGGAATGTAATGATTTCGTCATGTGCTACACCTCTTTAAGCTAATACATGCAATATGGATAACTTTGGCCATCATATGGTTCAAAGAGTTGTCAGAGAACGCATTCACGGTAAACGCTGCAGGTGTCAGCTCAAGTGGAAATGACCTTAAGAAGTCAGGTGCAATGTGTTTGTCTATAGCGCGCCTTTGGTTGATTCTCGACCTAATTAGACTGTATGCTAATACACTTTCTTCTGACTTTAGTGTTTTCCTTTATAAACTCAAAGCTACATGTAAGTAATGAGCGCTGGTCATGTCACACTGAATCTACAGTTATACTGTGCAAAACAATCATGATTCTCTATGCCAAGAACAGACCAAAGTGTTGTGACAAACAGCCACGTTCCCCTCGTCGTCTCCTGGATCATCTATAAGGCGATTTCAACGTGCAGAAGATCAACTGTTTGGAGAGGGAAGACTGTGAGACTGTGAGACAGACAGGGGATTAGAATCGACGGCCGGATCAGAATGAGATGAACATTACATTCAGAGGCAGAGCCACACGGGTTTATCTGCCCTTTCACGACTGCTGTCATCATCTGAGAGTTCCCCTTAGCCCAGCCGCCTCGCGCCTCGCAGCCAAGATGACAAGCTTTCTGTTCTGTCTTTCGGCCTCAAAAAGTTGCACTTCTGGAAAAAAGTTGTCTTGTAAAACTTTTATCCCAGCAACCCGCCACAGAACCTATAACAGTTGTTTGAACGAATGAACCAAATGAAGAAGTCTGGAGGTGCCTTAACCGATAGGTGAAGATCACGGAATCAAATACCTACATCGAAGGCAAAGAAATCAAGCTTCCTGAAAGAGATATGAGAGTGAAATATTTGATTAGAATACTCTGGGAAATGTCCTTTGCTACAAGCCTTTAGGAAATTTCTGGCAATAGCTGTCTCGAGTATAAAATAGATTTCTTTCTTGCAATTTTGTAAGTCCTTTATGCAATATAAACATATTGAATGATTATGTGCTAATGTTCAAGTAACTCATAGCTACATATCTCAAGTCAGAAAGTTTGAATGGAGATTTTAATTGGAGAAAAGCATGTGTGGGCAAGGCTTCATTCAAAGGTCCCTAATTCCTTAGTAGACAGCCATCTACATTTATTGGTGATGCAAGGAAAGTCATTTTCGTTTTTCTGGGTTTTATGCCCTGATATTGGTGGCTTCACATATGTAGCCTACAATATCATTTTGGAACTGGGCTGTTACGTCTAAAGGTCTTAGTGAAGGATTGAAGGGGACTTCAGATAGACGGCCTGGCCTCTATACATGTGCCATGCAGTTCACAAACACACATTTGGCGTTAACATTAATGTTGTCGCTCAGTGTGAGAGATCTGTAACATTAAAACATGGCTCTATTTCAACATATCATTTCTTATCCCAGCCCCATGGACAGTGTTTGTAGAGTAGGGTAAGGAACTGGATACCCTCCTGTGAGGCTTGGCATGCTGTACTACTGATACTGAGCCACGGTAGTGTCTATGGCTGTGGCTGTGTAGCCCTCCCTCATAGTACTAGACACGTTATGAGAGGTGATTAGACCTCTATGTCTGTGTCTGTGTCTGAGGGGACAACAGATGGAGCGACAGGACGTTGTGGAGGGGCCATGGTAATTAGGGGGAGAAAGGAGAGAGAACGGCAGCTTCAGAGCCACTGAGTTCAGTGAAGTCTTAAACAACACTACCCGAGTGGTACGGAGGCTTGTGTTGCCCTTTGGCCTCTCAACATGCCACTGTTACACTCTGCTTCAGTGTTTTCACATTACGTCTTTTCCCCTGTTTTTGTGGAAAAAATATGTTAACATATATTATCTTTTGTATGTGACAAATCACTGTTATTATGTAATATAAAAGCACTGGAACAGATAAGTTATTTTGTTATTAATTTTTCATTCGCATACACTCCCTTTAAAACAGTCTCTCACACGCATACACACACTCCCTTTAAAACAGTCTCTCACACGCATACACACACTCCCTTTAAAACAGTCTCTCACACGCATACACACACTCCCTTTAAAACAGTCTCTCACACGCATACACACACTCCCTTTAAAACAGTCTCTCACACGCATACACACACTCCCTTTAAAACAGTCTCTCACACGCATACACACACTCCCTTTAAAACAGTCTCTCACACGCATACACACACTCCCTTTAAAACAGTCTCTCACACGCATACACACACTCCCTTTAAAACAGTCTCTCACACGCATACACACACTCCCTTTAAAACAGTCTCTCACACGCATAAACACACTCCCTTTAAAACAGTCTCTCACACGCATACACACACTCCCTTTAAAACAGTCTCTCACACGCATACACACACTCCCTTTAAAACAGTCTCTCACACGCATACACACACTCCCTTTAAAACAGTCTCTCACACACATACACACACACTTGACTCCCCCATTCATTGTCCATTGTATCTCAGTAAAAGCATATCCCTCTGAAGAAACAACATTGTAAAAAGAACACACCTGACCTAAAGACTGAAGCAGAAGGAATGACCATTGATAGTCTTGAGGGCACATACACTCCCCTCTCAACAAAATTAATTATATATTACGCACCCTTCATCTAACACACTCAAAAGGCCGGTATTGACTCTTCATTTCCTCCTTACACACACAGGCTAAAGAGATGGTTCATTTCTCCATAGGATTAATTACTTTGTCATCCATCAATCTGTGGGACCATGAAATAGCCACAGAGCCACTGAGCGAGCTGCCTGCAGGTTACTGGTGAAATTATAGCATTGGAATCCCCATGGGGCGCATATTAATGAGTCTACACCGACGTGTTAACAATTCACATTAAAATGTAATGCATTCATTAATTAATTAAGCTCTCATTTATAAACATCCAACACTTCCCACTCACTCCAAATGTGACCTAACAATAGAGTATTCATGTTTTATGTTAGAGGCATAACATATTTAAATGTCATTAATACATGGACACCAAGATAAACATATTTTTTTAATTCTATTAGCAGTTTTAGTTGATGTCTTTAAAAAAGAGGGTTCCCCCATTTTAGACCAAATAATAATTGCACATTAATTTAACATTTTGGTCGGCATGGTCATGGTAACATTTTAGTTAAATTGGTGCAGAAGTGCTTGTATATCAAAGAGAACATTTCACATTTTAGCCATGAACTTCTTAATTTGAGAATGAATTACAAAGGCAATAATGTACAACTCTCAAACAAGTGTGGGACGTCCTATAAACTCAAGGTATGATTTCATGATATAGCCAGGTTACAAACCACACAATACTGTCCTACTCCATAACGTTCTAGAGGCGGTCACTCAAACATTTTCAAGAGGGTCAGCATCTTTGCAGTCCAGAGTCCATATTACTCTCAGATTGATCTTGGGGGTAATGGTTAATTATCAGGGGTACCCAGACAGGAGCAATAGCAGACAGCCAAAAGCACAGTGGGAGTTTTAGAGAATGGGTAATCGCCAAGGTGCGTTAGCCATGTTCAGAGGAATGGCAAATCAAACGACCCAACGTACTGGAGAATATTTCAGGGTTTTAATGGAAGTTATTTAGAAAATACATAATGTTAACATTTTCATAATACATTATCTATGATGATGTTCCAGTTTTAAGAGTACCAGGCCTTTACTGGGGGATAACATGATATTGGCTAGATTTGGTCCTTTCCTTTCCATGTTTCTCTGGAGGTTAAACCATATTCATACATGTCCATATCATATCCACATTGCTTCATGTCAAACAGGCTCTGTTTTCTGCCACTTTAATATTTTAGCCTCTTGCAGTATTGACTGATGGATTTGATGTAATTCAGAGCAAAGATTAAATAATGTCAAAGACAACAATTTCTGTGTAAAAAAAATGACATACAACAATGTTGATTCGATAAGGATGTATATATCTTCAAAAAGGATGAACACAGAAGTGGGAATTAGCACAACACATGCTCTGTTTGACTGCTCAGCGCTGAGCCAAAATGTCTTCCTACCATAATCACTTTGTTGTTAACGACATCTGAGACATGCAGTGTCACCCCTGCCTTGTAATCAAACAAACCTCATTTGGGTGAGCCATTTTGGCTCCAGGTGAACATCTCAACATCATTATTACGGTCCTTAAAGCCTCACCTCTGTCCCTACCAGAACCACAATGGACGCTGGTCGCCAGAGGAGCTGGTGAGAGAAGCAGGAACAGCTGTTCGTCATCTGTCTTGTCTTGTCACTGCCTGTCTCACTAGCTTTCTCATCTCATGTTGGGGCATTTTCTAAAGTTTTTGGTTGTGAATTTCACAATCCATGATGCACATCAGAAATGACTGAGACTTTGTGTTTGAGATTTCCCTTCCAAGCCTCTCTCTCTCTCTCTCTCTCTGCCTGTGGGACCCGCTGCAGTCCTTGGGCTTTTCATCAGCTGCCATTTTCGACGGCATGCAGTAATTTCATGGCTCATTGCAAGCGCTGAAAACCTTTGAAACTGCAAATGTTAACTTTGCCTGGCCCGGAGCCATTTAGGAAGCGATTAATTTAGCAAACAGAAGTGAGACACTTTCTCCTCCTAGCCTTCGCATAATTTTTGGGCTTCTATCGGTATTCGAGTTAGAGTGAGCAATGTAATGACGATTTCTGTAATTGTGGCAGTGTGAAAACGCTTCCTCCCTCGACTGCCCTATCTAACTCCATCTCTCCTGACTGAACCTCGTCTGCTTCCCTGTACAGTGAGAGCACATACTGCAGCAGATTGAGAAGAGGAGGAATCACTTACAACAGGCTTGACCTTATTTCTTGTAGCAAGTTGTTAAAACATCTAAAGGAACATGTTTGTTTATTATGAGTTCAGACTCTCCCTGATGTGTGATTCTCAAATTTCACATTTGTAATGTATGTACTTTGATACTACAGTACTGTATAATTCCTCTGTCATACATTGAATATAGAAGATTTTTGGTGACTCTTTATCGGAACTTTCATTAACAAGCCATTAAAAATGCTTATACATGTTTATAAATCATGAAATATGTATTTATTCATGTGCTTATTAATGCATATTCATGTAAGTTATTCTATAGTGTCACCTGTTTTGCTGTTTTGTCTTTGGTAGTCTCAGAAAGTAATTTCTATTCTGTTGGAAGACTGTTTATGCGTATGTGACCAGTCTTCCTGAGGGCTGTGTGTGTAATCAGTCAGTGGTTGTGTGAAGCTCTGTGCAGCTAGGCATGGTAGAGGCAGAAGGCTGTGGGTCGACCAGCCATCCCCTACAGCTGTCCCCCTGCGTTCTGGCACACAATACTGACTGAAACATGAAAACAAATTCTCCGGCCTCACTGCAATTAATTTCTCTTTGCGGGGATACCTTCAGTTTTGACAACATAACATATAGCAAGTTGTGTACAGAAAATCTGTCGCTGCTCGGAACAAGAACAACAACCTACGAAAGCTGTTTTTCCCCAAGAGTAATTTATCACTCCTTGGTGGAGCGATAGTCTAGCCTACATTTCACATGATGGACACACCATTGTAACGTAAGAGTAGGGATTTCAAACTATTGTCAATACAGACGGTTCAAGAGAATGTTTTGTAATAGAATCCGTTATGGAATTGAATACTTTTCTACATGGTAACAACACAGATACTGCAATATTCAACCAACTGTGTACTTTCAAAAACAAACAAAGACCCACTCCACTGTAAAGTACTGTAAGGTCAAGAACTCTTGACAATTTTTGGGAAAGAAAAGGGTAGGTTAAGTGGAGAGAGAGAAAGAGAGAGAGCTCACAGTAAGTCAAATGTTAAATACATCCATATTTCTATTTTGGTGTGTGTGTGTGTGTGTGTGTGTGTATGTGCGTGCGTGCGTGCGTGCGGGTGTGTGTGTGTGTGTGTGTGTGTGTGTGTGTGTGTGTGTGTGTGTATGCGCGCTATGTTTAGGAAACAACTGCTTCCTTACCTGGATGCCTAGAACCACATCTGTTTCCTGTTTTAACATGGCAACACTGCAATCTCCCTATGCCATTAATTTTATTGAAACCCATTCACATAACCACAAGATACTGGGCAGCAGTGTTCAAACGTTCCCCCCACCCTGCTTATCATAAAGGTCCCACATGTCCTAGCAATATCCCCCGAATAAAAATGATACATTTCTCCTAATTACGTCTCTCGAACAATGTTGTTGGACAACCAAAGACATCAAATGAAATAGTGTTCTGATACCGCGAAAGTGGAGTCAAGGTCTTATATTTTCATGGCAGGTACATTGGACAGATAACTATGAGGAAGAGAACAGTAATTATAGTGGGGAAATGACATCAGAAATTAAGGTAAATTGTGAAAGGGTTGGCTCTATAAATGGGTTTGAGCCATGAATTAAAAAGGCCATTAACTGGGAAGAGTCAGGTGTTATCCTCACTGTGACCAAAACAAAACAAATGCACTAAATTGGGGTTGGGGTGGGGTGGGGGTGGGGGGGTTGTGTGTGTTTGCGTTTGTGTTTGTGTGTGTGTGTGTGTGTTGGGGTTGAGAGGCGCATTTCCAATATAGCTTTTCAGTTTTGTGGTGATTTGTTGTCTATTGTTCCACAAATAAACACACATGAATATATTGAAAGAGTGGTGTGACTTGACTGAATGGTTGAACCAATTTATTATCCCCCAACATACCTAAAAACAGTTGTTAGTTCAGTGTGTATTACGATGGAAAAGGCATGACTCTCTCTCACTATTAAAAATCATGACAATTCAGCCATCATCAGAAACAGTGTAGTTCAGTGTACACCCACCTTTTCTACACTTCTGTGGACACCACCCTGTATCTCCCTGTGTGCCATGCCATGCACAGCATTCAAATTCAAAGAGCAGAAAATTGTCCTGCGAGCAAATTGTTGCTTAGTGACTCTATATCAAAGCCAAAGGATCAGAGTTTCATTCCACCACCGCAGTTGTTTGGAAGACTGGCCCCAGTTTTTATCAACCGCGTGTCTCATCTTTTCATTTTCAGCCCAGAGAAATGTACAGGTGTTGAGAGAGCTCCCCTGTCTGATAGGAGAGGAGACTGGGCCAACAAGGTGACCGGGCAAAATTAGATGAAGTTTTCTTTTTTCATTTAATCAAAGTTGCTCCAGTCTGATGCCTTCTCACTGGGCCAGATGTCAAATGTTTTCTATTGATGTCAATGCAGAAGTAATCACAAAGTCAATCCATTCCACAGATGCAGAATAGCTAGTTTCTGCACGGACCTGTTAGTCTCACCACTGCATCACACTCTTCACTGAACACCTTTGAGGCATGTGAGATTATTTCTTCCATCTGAAGAAGTGTAACCTCTAGAAAATAAGTCAATCACAGCATAAAGTAATTAAGCACATTATCAACGGTGAGGTTAATTAGAGGGCTAGCTAGACCAGTAGCATTGCAAACAGCAGCAGCACACACACAGAATTTCCTTTTTTTTACATTAACCTACAGAAGCTGATTCTCACTGTTTGGATTCTGAAATTGATTAAAACAACTTTCAATCAAATTCAATTAATGAATACTCTATGTAGATCAAAGCTATTTCAATGTTTTGTCCTAACATTGCATGGCTCTGCTGCTGGCTCTTTTTACTGAACCAGTCAAACAATTAATTGAATTGCATCAATTTAGACTACAACCCCATTGCAGGCAGAAGAGTGGCAAATTAAAGGTAGAATTTCCATAAGCACACATTAGGCTACCTGTGATTTGATGTATTGTATGCTGTTGTTTATAACAAGAAAGAATAGCACTGTGCTGAAATATCATAAGACAGTGCAGACAGCCTCTATCTCTGAAGCACAGCCCAGTCTCAAATGGCACATGGTTGCATGGTTACAATAGCAAGACTATTCCATAATTATTGACAACCAACCTATACTCTCTCTCTCGTTTCAGAGTGATGTCCCTCATGCGCTACTCACTGTCAGCTACACTACGGTTCAAAAGTTTGGGGTCACTTAGAAATGTCCTTGTTTTTTAAAGAAAAGCAACTTTTCTGCCCATTAAAATAACATCAAATTGATCAGAAATACAGTGTAGACAATGTTAATGTTGTAAATGACTATTGTAGCTGGAAACGGCTGATTTCTTATAGAATATCTACATAGGCGTACAGAGGCCCATTATCAGCAACCATCACTCCTGTGTTCCAATGGCACGTTGTGTTAGCTAATCCAAGTTTATCATTTTAAAAGGCTAATTGATCATTAGAAAACCCTTTTGCAAGTATGTTAGCACAGCTGAAAACTGTTGTTATGATTAAAGAAGGAATAAAACTGGCTTTCTTTAGACTAGATGAGTATCTGGAGCATCAGCATTTGTGGGTTCGATTACAGGCTCAAAATGGCCAGAAACAAAGATCGTTCTTCTGAAGCAGCATCCGGGGTTGCCTCTTCAATGTTGATGTTGTTTTGCAGGTGTTTTGCAGGTACTATTTAATGAAGCTGCCAGTTGAGGACTTGTGAAGCGTCTGTTTCTCAAACTAGACACTCTAATGTACTTGTTCTCTTGCTCAGTTGTGCACCAGGGCCTCCCACTCCTCTTTCTATTCTGGTTAGAGCCAGTTTGCTCTGTTCTGTGAAGGGAGTAGTATACGGCGTTGTATGAGATCTTCAGTTTCTTGGCAATTTCTTGCATGGAATAGCCATAATTTCTCAGAACAAGAATAGACTGACGAGTTTCAGAAGAAAGATCTTTGTTTCTGGCCATTTTTTGCCTGTAATTGAACCCACAAAAGATATTCAACTAGTCTAAAGAAGGCCAGTTTTATTGCTTCGTTAATCAGAACATCAGTTTTCAGCTGTGCTAACATAATTGCAAAATGGTTTTCTAATGATCAATTAGCCTTTTAAAATAACAAACTTGGATTAGCTAACACAACGTGCCTTTGGAACACAGGAGTAATGGTTGCTGATAATGGGCCTCTGTACGCCTATGTAGATATTCCATAAGATATCTGCCGTTTCCAGCTACAATAGTCATTTACAACATGAACAATGTCTACACTGTATTTCTGATCTAACAATGTCTACACTGTATTTCTGATCAAGTTGATGTTATTTTAATGGACAAAAAAGTATATGTTCTTCAAAAAAAAAGGACATTTCTAAGTGACACCAAACTTTTGAACGGTAGTGTATGTGAAGACGGTCCTGTCTAGTGAACCCTGTTTCTGGAACTAGTGGCTGAAGAGCTATACAATAGTAAAGGTATGTTACAGGGATTTCTTCTGTCTCCATGTTTGTTCCTCATATAGTTATCAAAATAATAATCTTAGTTGAGCTTTCTGTGCTTGACAAAGCTGTGGTACTTTTTTGGTTTAAAAACAAAAAGCATAAGGAGTGCTCAGCCATGACAAAACAGATGCTTGCATAAAACTTTAAAGCAGGGATATAGACAGACAGCTCATATTCTCCCTCTCTCTCTCTCGCTCTCTCTCACTCTTTCTCACTCTCCCTCTCTCGTTCTCTCTCTCTCTCTCCCCTCCTTTTTTTCTTTAAATGGCATGAAGGTTGAGATGGCTGGAGTCCAAGATCATCATGCCCGAGACCACACAGATGAGGAAAGATAACAGTTGTCTCTCTGTGAGCCTCTCTCTCACACAGCCTGCCATGTTTCTATACAAGTAGCAGGAGCAGGGAGGGATGTGGTGGGGGGAAGCCACCTGCGGCCGTGACATCACCGCTGTAGAGGCCAGGCCCAAAGGCTCCGTGGGCCCCCGCCTGTCTTTATCGCGTATCATGTATCACCTGCAGTTCAACGTCAAGCCCAAAGAGACAGATTTCATCTGTCATCTCTGAGAGGATCTCAATATAATTCACTCCAACCGATCTGACAACCATGCCGGCCGAGAGAGGAGAGAAGGGATTGAGTTGCCAAACCTAATCTTTCAGATGAGGAGGCCTTTTTCTGCCCAGTCATGTCCTTGTGTGCATTTGCAAAGGAGGGGATGAGATCAGATCTGGCTGTTATTAGAAACAGCATCTTGGGTTAAGTGGGCCCTGTGGTTTCATTCCTGTTTAAATTGAATACATGAACAACTCAACTTACTGTTCTTTTTGTTTCAGGGTAATACAATACTGTTTCACATGCTGAGGTATTTGAAGTACTCCAAGAATTTCATGTAGTTGTTCAAGGACAGAGGAGGGGGATGTACAGAGCCTTCAGAAAGTATTCATACTCCTTGATGTATTCCACACGTTATTGTTTTACAGCCTGAATTCAAAATGGATTAAATGAAAAAAATGTCTCACCCATCTACACACAATAACCCATAATGACAAAGTGAATACATGTTTTCAGAAAATATTGCACATTTATTCAAAATTAAATACAGAAATCTCTCTTTATGTAACTATTCACACCCCTAAGTCAATACTTTGTGGAAGCACCTTTGGCAGCGATTACAGCTGTGCTTCTTTCTGGGTAAGTCTCTAAGAGCTTTCCACACCTGGATTGTGCAACGTTTACCCATTATTCTTTAAAAAAATTCTTCAAGCTCTGTCAAATTGGTTGCCATAGATATTCAAGTTGATTTAAGTTAAAACTGTAACACGGTCCCTCAGGAACATTCACTGTCTTCTAGGTAAACAACTCCACTGTGGATTTGGCCTTGTGTTTTAGATTATAGTCTTGCTGAAAGGTGAATTCATCTTCCATTGTCTGGTGGAAAGCAGACTGAACCAGGTTCTCCTCTATGATTTTGCCTGTGTTAGCTTCATTTCATTTATTTTTTATCCTGAAAAACTTCCCAGTCCTTAACGATTACAAGCATACCCATACCATGATGCAGCCACCACTATGCTTGAAAATATGAAGATTGATATTCAGTAATGTGTTGTATTGGATTGGATTTGCCCCAAACATAACACTTTGTATACGGAAACAAAACGTTAATTGCTTTGCCACATTTTTTACAGTAGTAGTGCCTTGTTGCAAACAGGATACATGTTTTGCAATATTTTTTATTCTGTACAGGCTTCCTTCTTTTCGGTCTGTCAATTAGGTTAGTATTGTGGAGTAACTACAATACTGTTGATCCATCCTCAGTTTTCTCCTATCACAGCCATTAAACTCTAACTCATAGTGAAATCCCTGAGCGGTTTCCTTCCTCTCCGGCAACTGAATTGGGAAGGATGCCTGTATCTTTGTAGTGATTGGATGTATTTAAACACAATCCAAAGTGTAATTAATAACTTCACCATGCTCAAAGGGATATTCATTGTCTGCTTTTTACTTTTTTTACCCATCTACCAATATATGCCCTTCATTGCGAGGCATTGGGTAACCTCCCTGGTCTCTGTGGTTGAATCTGTGTTTGAAAATCGCTGCTCGAGTGAGGTACCTTACAGATAATTGTATGTGTGGGGTACAGAGATGAGGTAGTCGATGAAAAATCATGTTAAACACTATTATTGCACACAGAAGGAATCCATGCAACTTATTATGTGACTTGTTTAGCATGTTTTTATTCCTGAACTTATTTAGGTTTGACATAACAGAGGGCTTGAATACTTATTGACTCTATCAGGTTTCAGGTATGACCCAGATGCAGACAGTGTCAAGGAAACAAAAGTGTATTTCTAGTACAAGGGCAGGCAAACGACAGGTCAAAGGCAGGCAGAGGTCAGTAATCCAGAGAGGGCGCAAAAGGTCCAGAACGGCAGGCAGTCTGAGAGTCAGGGCAGGCAGGGGTCAATCATCCAGTGAGGTGTGGCAAGGTATAGCACAGTAGGCAGGCTCAGGGTCAGGGCAGGCAGAACAGTCAAAACTGGGAAGGACTAGAAAACAGGAGCAAGAACAGACAGAAGCAGGGGAACAAACGCTGGTAGGTTTCACGAACAAAATGAACTGGCAACAGACAAACAGAGAACACAGGTATAAATACACAGGGGATAATGGGGAAGATGGGCGACACCTGGTGGAGGGTGGTGACAAGCACAAAGACAGGTGAAACAGATCAGTGTGTGACAGACTCAAGTTTTTCATTTTTAAATAATTTGTAAAAATGTCAAAAAACATAATTCCACTTTGACATTATGGGTTATTGTGTGTAGGCCAATATATTCAGGCTGTAACACAACAAAACGTTGGAAAAAGCCAAGGGGTGTTAGTACTGTCTGAAGGCACTGAACATGTAGTAGGTACTATGTCAACAACAAATCACTTACAATTATCCATGATTATTTACTAAATCACTTCCATTGAAAACAAAGCCTAATTATTTTCAAGATTGTCACAAAACACATGTTGTTGGTGTAGATGTGTAGGAAAACCCTTAGCATTTTGAACACTCGTAAAAAATAAGTAGAGAGAAAACCCAATAAACGTCCATAAATGCCGTTAAGCAAAACCATAAATGGTATCAAAAAGCATAACTTAATTAGAAAGACTAATCAACGTTAATGTCTTCATATTTAGTGAAGCAGGGTGGCATAATTAGGCTAGCGGTTCCCGTCTCCACTCTTAGTACAGTCATGGCACTAACAAGGCTTGATGTTGTCTGGAATGGCCGCCCACATAAAACTGCTAATTGCAGGTCTTGGCCCTCCAGCACACTCCCAGTCATAAAGACAACAAGTGAAATTGGTTGTTTTAGCGGTGTGGCGTTAATAAATAATGACACTTTTAAAAAAGCCGGTTTTTGGAGAACTCCCCAAAACCAAACCAAGATGTGTTGAGAACTCGGCACACTGTCCTTTTTCCTTTCAAATTACGACCTTCCTTGTATTTAAAGCCTGATGTGCAAATGTGTTCGGCTAATCAACAATATCTTACATAAAAGGTAATGTTACAAGATGTTTACAGTATAAAATAGCCTACCTAACAAAGAGACCTAGTGCGGCTCCTCTCTGCTGCATGTTTTAACATGAGTAAATATCTGTCCATAATAACATGTTACTCTCTCTCACCTCTTCCATAATGAGAGGAGGAAGTTTATATAACAGGTGCATATAAGATGAACAGCAAAACGTGGTAAAGAGGTAGCTGATGCGTTTAAATACTTTCCCCTCCTGAGGACCTGATCCATCGTCGGCATTGTTCAAGGTTAACCAACCACTGTCTTATAACTATTATTATTCTTTCTTAATCGGTTTATAAATATTTATGAATCGCCAAAGCAACCCCCACCCACCGTCTGCAGCAGCTAGAATGGAAGCTCCACCTAAATACATTCCAGGGGCTGAGCTGAGGCGGCCATGGGTTTGTAAGGGAGATAGTGCGGGCAGGAGATTTGTGACAGAGCAGAGCATGAAACCCATCAGTTGATGAGTGGAAATCCCTGCTTTCTAATTAATAGAGGTACACAGGCCAGGGGATAAGGAGGATCAGGGAAATGACATCAGGAAGAAGATACCATCACTCATTTCTGAGGCCCTTTGTCACACTTCAGAATCTGCTGTAATGAATCACTCAAGCATTCTGCAAGATACATTTAAATGGTTGGAGAAAATTCATTGTCCGGTGGAGAGCATTTCGATAAGGATCTTTTCTTCTCGCCTCTCTCTCTCCCTCTTCCTCGTCCTCTTCTTCTTTTTCTTCTTTGTCAAAGAAAAGGGGCCTCCTGATCAAAAAACGAAATCAAGACCAAAGCCAAGCAACAGGTGCACTCCCTGAAAAGCTGCTGCTGGAATCTGCAAGTGGACCTGCAAGCTTTTCAGGCGAGAGAAAGCAGATCTGAGATGTTGCAGGAGAAAGGGGAGGATTAACAGCCATAGGGTCAACAGGAAGTATCAAGGTCAGGGAGGGGAGGTGAAATAAAGTACAATATAACACATCATCTACCATTCTTCAAAGGTTGTAGGCTGCTTCTTCTGTGAGTGACTGTAGAAACTCAGGCATTAGGTTGAGATGAGCCAGGAACGTGGACCTTCCTGTTTATTTAGCTGTTCTCTGAAATCTATGTGTTTGTGCTAATGTAAGGTTATTTTACAGTAGGTTAGCCGCTGGCTGTTGTTTGTCGTATTGTTTCTGAGATCATACAAACTGCATTTGTTTCTTTGATCAGTGAAAGCAGTGAGGGGTATGTTGTGAATGTGGACAGTACGGTTGTATGTAGGGAAGAGATCTTTGTGTTGTGTAGAACATTGTGATTTCTGTTAAGAAGACAGTTGATGATTAGATTTATTTTTCTAGATGTTTTCTATGTATTACTTACTAATAAAAATGTACTGCACAGTTGATCTGATGAATTGGAAAGGACCTATTGAACTGTTGAGGGGTTACATTTACATTTACATTTTAGTCATTTAGCAGACGCTCTTATCCAGAGCGACTTACAGTAGTGAATGCAAACATATCATACATTTCATACATTTTTTCTCCGTACAGCTGTAGGGCGCTGTGATAGGGTTATAGGGCGCTGTGATAGGGTTATAGGGCGCTGTGATAGGGTTATAGGGCTCTATGATAGGGTTATAGGGCGCTGTGATAGGGTTATAGGGCTCTGGGATAGGGTTATAGGGCTCTATGATAGGGTTATCGGGCACTGTGATAGGGTTATAGGGTGGTGTGATAGGGTTATAGGGCGCTGTGATAGGGTTATAGGGCTCTATGATAGGATTATAGGGCGCTGTGATAGGGTTATAGGGCTCTGGGATAGGGTTATAGGGCTCTATGATAGGGTTATCGGGCACTGTGAAAGGGTTATAGGGCGCTGTGATAGGGTTATAGGGTGGTGAGATAGGGTTATAGGGCTCTGTGATAGGGTTATAGGGCGCTGTGATAGGGTTATAGGGCGCTGTGATAGTGTTATAGGGCTCTGTGATAGGGTTATAGGGCGCTGTGATAGGGTTATAGGGCGCTGTTATGGGAGGTGTGATAGGGTTATAGGGCGCTGTGATAGAGTTATAGGGCTCTATGATAGGGTTATAGGGCGCTGTGATAGGGCGCTGTGATAGGGTTATAGGGCACTGTGATAGGGTTATAGGGCGCTGTGATAGGGTTATAGGGCGCTGTGATAAGGTTATAGGGCGCTGTGATAGGGTTATAGGGCGCTGTGATAGGGTTATAGGGTGCTGTGATAGGGTTATAGGGCGATGTGATAGGGTTATAGGGCTCTATGAAAGGGTTATAGGGCGCTGTGATAGGGTTATAGGGCGCTGTGATAGGGTGCTGTGATAGGGTTATAGGGCGCTGTGATAGGGTTATAGGGCGCTGTGATAGGGTTATAGGGCGCTGTGATAGGGTTATAGGGCGCTGTGATAGGGTTATAGGGCGCTGTGATAGGGTTATAGGGCGCTGTGATAGGGTTATATGGTGCTGTGATAGGGTTATAGGGCGCTGTGATAGGGTTATAGGGCTCTATGAAAGGGTTATAGGGCGCTGTGATAGGGTTATAGGGCGCTGTGATAGGGTGCTGTGATAGGGTTATAGGGCTCTGTGATAGGGTTATAGGGTGCTGTGATAGGGTTATAGGGCGCTGTGATAGGGTTATAGGGCGCTGTGATAGGGTTATATGGTGCTGTGATAGGGTTATAGGGCGCTGTGATAGGGTTATAGGGCGCTGTGATAGGGTTATATGGTGCTGTGATAGGGTTATAGGGCGCTGTGATAGGGTTATAGGGCGCTGTGATAGGGTTATATGGTGCTGTGATAGGGTTATAGGGCGCTGTGATAGGGTTATAGGGCGCTGTGATAGGGTTATAGGGCGCTGTGATAGGGTTATAGGGCGCTGTGATAGGGTTATAGGGCGCTGTGATAGGGTTATAGGGCTCTATGAAAGGGTTATAGGGCGCTGTGATAGGGTTATAGGGCGCTGTGATAGGGTTATAGGGCTCTATGTGTGTGCCATTCAGCATGAGAAATGCACCTGGGATGCATTGTACATAGTGGCTCATAGAAAATGTCACCAAAATATCTTACTTTACTGTTTGAGCTGATTTAATTGAGTAATTTCTTGTTATAACTTGGACCATGGAAAAAGTAACTGGACAACAACATCTTCCAACTTCAAGAGGCCTTTGAAGCAAATTACTATACCAAAATATACTTTTCATACATGTCATAAGGAGGCGAAATGGGAATAAACAAAGCAATAGTAGCTGTTACAAAGTTCACAAAACTGTCCTATATACTCAAATATCCTTTAGTCTTTCTGATGGTTACATTTGAAGCTAAATTAAGTGGGGAAACAAAATGCTATACTGTATATCTGGCAGTATCATATATTCTCCCAGGGGATTTACTAAGGCTGCCCATGGACAATACTACTCTAATTTGTTAAATGTGCACAAGCATATTGCAAAAACAGTTCATACTACAAGTAAATATAGTTTCTGTATTCTCTCCTCAGCCTTGTCTTTGTTTGCTGTGAAGAGATAATTTAAGTTTTTTGGCTGCTAAGTAGTTCAATCCAACCCTGGGGAAGTACTGTATACCCCAGTGAAACCAGATTTTTATACTTTTTTCCCTTCTTTCTTTTTATTTTATTTAGCTCCAGCCTTATATCCCAATGCAATTATTTAATATGCACCCACTCATAGTCTGCATATGTTACTTTTTAATTACAGGAAAAATCTAACTTGTAAGATGATGGGCTGGAAGGTGCCATTGCATTGTTATTTTTTTTCATCCTGGTATTCTGATTATGTGAGCTGGGCTCCTTTGCTAAGCGATGATAAGCAGAATTTCCATGTTCTCTGCATAATTAATCCATCTTTGCCTCTCTTCATGCCAACTCTGCCGTTATCGCCTGCACATGCCTGAATTGCAAAAGAATCCTCTCTTCAATTGGAACTTATTGATATTCCAAAAAAAAAACTGGAAATCCTTCAAATTTAAGCCACAGATTGTTAAATGGATTAATTTCGCGGCAATCGCAGGCATCTAACGCATGAAGACAGGCAAAGCAAATTGAAAGTGTCTTCTGTTTGTGGAGTTTTAGTCCTAAAATGATAGGGTTTTATTGGCATGTTTTTTTCTCCATAGTCAAAAATTACCATTCATTTGCATCCTATAAAATACTTTTAAATGGTTGAAAATTCAGAGGAATTTCTTTCAATGCCTGTCGTTTGGCTGGATGATAACAACTTCAGCTTCCACACATCTGGACGCCTTTGATACTGGCTGAAAGGAATGTCTGAATATTTAATATTTTTATCTGTTTTCATCGATGGTTTCACCATTAAGGACGGCTCGGCTATTTTGCATGGAGCCTGGCAGATGTAGATTTATTTTCTGAGCTGTCTACGCTCTGCCTTTCCCTGAATATATTGATGCCTTTTCCCATTTTGCTGTGCACTGGTGCCTCTGCATATGTAATAAACTAGCACACACACACTGTTATAAAATCAACACACTGACAGTGACATCATACTGATTTTTACAAGCAGCTCTGTTATTGCCATTGCTCAGGTTTCAAACACTAAATTAAGCACATAAATACATTTCAGATTTATATTATTAGAAATAATCATTTCATATGTGTAGGAGTTACCGTACTTATTGGAAATATAGACTACAACCAACTTTAGCATTGACTTTATAATGTAATAATCACAGATGAATCAACTCAATATTCAGTATATTTTCTTGGCAGTAGTTCCAGTTAATTAAGATGTTGCCCCAATTGAATACAGCTGTAATTCCGGGGAATTAATCTGACAGAATAGAGAGTAGGGACACTACAATAGCTATGCATTTAGCCTCCAAATGTTATGCCAGTAGTTCTCCCTATTGCAGCCGGGCATGGTATTTCCCTATGATGCTAATCATATAGGATTCCTACGAAGACACACTGCTGAAACAAACCTCTGAATGTTGTGTACATGAGCTACTGAATAGTGGTGTGCCCAACATGGATACATTTAAGGGTTTTATAATATGACTCTTTAATTTGTTGAATGAGGTTTAATCCTAATGGTTACCTCTTCCAAAATAAAGCCTTCAAAACTATTTCAAGACAACAGCATGACACTTTGATTAATAAAGCATGTACCCTACCCCTTTTAAAGGAAACAGGCAATGGGCAAGTATATGCTTTTAGTACTTAAAAAATATCAAAAATATATAAAATATAAGAAATAAAGTGCCTTCAGAAAGTATTCATACACCTTGACTTATTCCACATTGTGTTACAGCCTGAATTCAAAATATTTTAAATAAATACAAAGTATCACCATCTACACACAGTACCCCATAATTACAAAGTGAAAACATGTTTTTTGAAATTCTTAAAAATATATTGAAAGTTAAATATATAAATATCTCATTTACATAACTATTCACACCCCTGAGTCAATACTGTACATTATATAATCACCTTTGGCAGTGATTACAGCTGTCTACAGCTGAGTCTTTATGGGTAAGTCTCTACGAGCTTTGCATACCTGGATGGTACAATATTTGCACATAATTATTTTTAAAATTCTTCAACCTCTGTCAAGTTGGTAGTTGATCATTGCTAGACATACATTTTAAAGTATTGCCATAGATTTTCAAGTAGATCGAGTCAAAACTGGAAATTGGCCACTCAGGAACATTCACTGTGTTCTTGGTAAGCAACTCCAGTGTATATTTGACCTTGTGTTTTAGGTTATTGTGCTGCTGAAAGTTGAATTCATCTCGCAGTGTCTGGTGGAAAACAGACTGAACCAGGTTTTCCTCTAGGATTTTGCCTGTGCTTAGCTCCATTACATTTATTTTTTATCCTGAAAAACTCCCCAGTCCTTATCGATTACAAACATACCCATAACATGATACAGCTACTGTACCACTATGCTTGAATATATAGACAGTGGTACTCAGTAATGTGTTGTTTTGAATTTGTCGCAAACATAACACTTTCAGGACAAAAAGTGAATTGCTTTGCCACATTTTTTGCAATATTACTTTAGTGCCTTGTTGCAAACAGAATGCATGTTTTGGAATATTTGTATTCTGTACAGGCTTCCTTCTTTTCACTCTGTCAATTAGGTTAGTGTTGTGGAGTAACTACAATGTTGTTGATCCATCCCCAGTTTTCTCCTATCACAGCCGTTAAACTCTGTAACTGTTATAAAGTCACCATTGGCCTCTTGGTGAAATCCCTGAGTGGTTTCCTTCCCCTCCAGCAACTGAGTTAGGAAGGACACCTGTATCTTTGGAGCGACTGGGTGTGTTGATACACCATCCAAAGTGTAATTAATAACTTCACCATGCTCAAAGGGATATTCAATGTCTGCTTTTTTTATTTATACCCATCTACCAATAGGTGCCCTTCTTTGCGAGGCATTGGAAAACCTCCCTGGTCTTTGTGTTTGAATCTGTGTTTGAAATTCACTGCTCGACAGAGGGACCTTACAGATAATTGTATGTGTGGGATACAGAGATGAGGTAGTCATTCAAAAATAATGTTAAACACTATTATTGCACACAGAGTGAGTCCATGCAACTTATTATGTGACTTGTTAAGCACATTTGTACTCCTGAACATATTTAGGCTTGCCATAACAAAGGGGTTGAATACTTACTGATTCAAGACATTTCAGCTTTTCATTTTTAATTAATTGGTCAAAATTTCAAAAAACATAATTCCAGTTTGACATTAAGGGTATTGTGTGTAGGCCAGTGACAAAAAAATCTCTATTTAATCCAATTTAATTTCAGGCTGTAACACAACAAAATGTGGAAAAAGTCAAGGGGTGTGAATACTTTCTGAAGGCACTGTAAATGAAAGGGGGAAATCACTATCATTGTGAAAACACTTACCGAGGTAAACTCATGTTGAATTGTACCAGAGGGTAAAATCAAGATAATCTCATAGCCTAGGACCAAATCACAGTTTAGCTAGCTAGCTACTACGATTAACATTTACGTTAACAGTCTGTCACAAGGTACTAATAACAGGAGATCATAGGCACTAATTATTTCAACCCTTTTGATTATGTATTTTACATTCTACAATTTCCCCCACACAATATATGACATTACCTTCTCTTTACTCCAAAATGTCACTATTGCAAAGCAAAGATACATTAGGTCTTCAAGAGACTTTAATGATTATTTCTACATTTAAACATTAAAGTCTTAAAAAAGATGTAAGTCATGTAAATCCCAAATGATGTCACAATCTCCGACTTTTGACCATTTAAAAAGACATCCAGATTACCAATAAGAATATGCTAAGGGTCAACACTGTCCCATGCTGCTCTCTTCCTCCTTTCTAACAACAACAAGATTTTATTTCCAGGTTTACACATCTCTCCCGATGGGAGCGGCATAGTGTGTTCATCTGGCCCCTCTCTTTTCTTTCAGCACTTCCCTAAACCCCATTTTAGCCTAATCTTAAAATGTGTGGCACATTTAGATTTTTTTTGTCCGTATTTTTGATGTTGTTGTTGTGTTTTGTTGTCACAAACCAAATGATAATCATAAGACCCTTTGTTTAGTATCTTCCCTAGTAAACAGACAGTATCTGGATGTGGGTGCAGAGCAGAGGAAGGAAGAAGTGGTGCATCTCTGGGGAGAGAGAGAGAGACAGATCTGGCTGTTGTGTTGTGTACTTCTCCAGGGCCCGAGGTGCTGTTGGCAGTGGGGACAGTGGAGTGGGCACACTCTCAGACATCTGTTTGCACACTGCTGCTGGAACTGCTGGCTGGGGGGAGCACTCAGCCGGCACAACAACCACCACCATCACCTACCCTACATTCGGTTGAAAATTGACTTTTGCAGAAATTGACATATTGCTAGGGTATATACCTCATCGTGTGGTTTTAAATGACAACAGTGCTTGGTTTTGAGAGCAGAATGCAGTATCCAAGATATATGCCTTATTACAAGATTAAGAAAATGTAAACGTATGATGTGACAGAATTTGGGTACCACATAGATATTATTTATTTATCTAGGCAAGTCAGTTAAGAACAAATTCTTATTTATAATGAGGGCATACACCAGCCAAACCCAGGTAACGCTGGGCCAATCGTGTGGCGCCCTATGGGACTCCCAATCGCAGCAGGTTGTGATACAGCCTAGATTCAAACCAGGGTGTCTGTAGTGACATCTCAAGTACTAAGGTGCAGTGCCTTAGACCGCTGCGCCACTCAGAAGCGCAGATAAGTTGTCAGATTTATTTCAGACGGCATTTGGATTCGTGAGAAAACATGAATCGAATAAATCTATAACCTCTTAAACTTTGGTACAGTACCTCATATTTTCACCAAAATACATACTCCTTGCGTTCTTATATGAGGCCCGAAGGACAAGCACAGTTAAAACATAGCTTGAAGTTAGAATTTTCAAAACAATTAAAGCAACCAACTCACCTGACACACATCCTTCTGTGCTGTGATTGTGAATGACAATGCTCAAATGTGACTCGACAGTTCTAATCAAATGATTTAGCATTGGATCGTATCAACCCTCTCCCTGTAATCAGATTATGAGTGCACTGTACTGTGTCTGTACACTGTATACCTTCACCTATTAATATGATCAACCTTGTGTCATTGATTTCCCCAGTGATGGAAACACTATCATGTTAATTATCACAACCATCTGGTCCAGACAGTGAAAAAGCTTCCTCTGCCTGTCTCTCACAGATTTGTAGCTGTCAGTCAGTCAACCCTCTGTCTTCAAACAAGTCACCAGGGCTTAGGAAGAGCAGAGCAGCAGAGATCACTAACTCTACTGTAGCTTCAGTCTCAGGGGATTTAGGAGTGGCGTTAGATTCATCTCCAGCTGGAAATTTGACTCTCCTTCTCTCACAATATTGTTGCTCGCACCTCCTATACCACAAATCACTATGGATTTTGGTGCTTGGTTGGTTCACACTGAAAACCCTTTTGCTGCATGGATATTTATTTGTGGTGTTTTTATAAAAACAACCTAATTTCTTCACAGTATGTGTTCCCTTCAGTGAAATGTAATTGATTGTATTCAGTGAAGATGAAGTTGTTTTCAGTCAAATGAGACAATAACACGCTGGCATGCTGCGTTTACCCTGACATTCAAAATGATAACTTTATATTGTTGTGTTGTACATAACATGGTGATAATAAGAGGTATTACTGTTTGGTTTATTTCAATCACTTTGGTGCAATTTTCACAAGTATGTGGTACATTTTCACAACACTCAGTACAAAAATCTAAACAGATCATCAACATGGCAGTTGTTTCAAAACTAGGGTAGCAAAGCTACCGGTAATTTACCAAAGTTACCGTAATCTTCAGTAATTTTGGTAATTAACAGAAAATATATGGCAAACTATCGTAACTTTGGTAATTTATACTCAAATAACTTTTTGTTTATTACTCATGTAAAGTATTCATTTATTATATCTGTGTCCATGAGTTTCAGTAGATAGACTATATGGTTCAACAGAAAATAGACTAATTAATGAGAAAAAGCATCTAATCAACAATGGCATTATTTTCAATTAACTCTGCAACTCTTCAGACTATTGATTTTTTCCACAAGTGCTGCCAGTTTGACACCCAAAAGATTGACAACAAATACATATTGAGATAGTAAAATAAATAAGTTTGTAAAAAAGATATAAAGGATATTTAATGCTGAAACCCTCATATTAAACACCAATGGTATTCACTAAATTGATGGTTTATATTTAGAATAATGTTTTACAGCTTTGTCATTCTATTTTTTATTTTAAAAGGATCTTATATCATTATTTCATATGTTTTACATGTGATAAGGGTGGCAGGTAGCCTAGCGGTTAAGAGTGTTGGACCGGTAACTGAAAGGTCTCTCGTTTGAATCCCGAGCCAACTAAGCGAAAAATCTGTCATTGTGCCCTTGAGCAATACACTTAACCCTAATTGCACCTGTAAATCGCTCTGGATAAGAGTGTCTGCTAAATTATTTCAATGTAAAATAAAGCCACACAAAGGGCCAGAGATTATTACAGACACCGGTGATAATCTGAAGTATCCAAAAGGGCCACTAGATGTGATAGATTACATAAAATCCTTGAAAGATACCAACATTCTGGTAGTTTACTGGCAAAATTTTCCCTTTGCAACCCTATTCAAAACTAAGCACATTTTCAATTGACTAATAAGTACAACACACAACATCATACAGTAACTTTTTCACCAAACTTGTGTTTCACATTACAACACATGTTCATATAAAGTAATTGCTTTTAACAATGCAATGCTCACATTACTTTTGATATGATTGTCTTCTCATTTGTTAAAATACATTTGACTATTACTTAATCCGACTGCTCTTAATTGATAATCACCTTTTGGTAAACCTAAAGATTTTAAACTGTTTTTTTCTACCATATATTTTGACAACTACATAATGAAAATATATGTTTGTAAAGACTAAACATATAAAGTATGATATATATATACTGTAATGTACTATTATGATGATGAATATTGTGATTTCACTTCACAGTAAATTTTAAGCAATCTGATATTGACAAGATCAGAGATTTATTCTACCGTACAAATGAAAACAGCAGTAACTACACTTTGGTTAAAATTTAGTTAAGGCTGAAATCAGGCTATGTAATATCTGTTTTATCTTGTGACAAAGTGTCCTGGTTCAATTATCTTCCGTTTCAGAAAAAAATGGTGTCAAATTTGCAGTAACTACAAAATCCAAGTCAAAATCAAGTTAAACAGCAGTAAGTGAAGTTACTAAATGAAGTTACTGCACTCTGGCTTTGTTGCACCGTGTTTAGATTGCAGTTACTGCAGTTTGCCTTGCCCCTCACACACACTATGAGACTGCCAATAAAGGTGGAAAAACACATTTAGATATTAGATAGTGCACTTTGCTTTTGCATTACCCAAATATTGTCTAAGGTCATACAAAGGCAGAGGGCAGTATCAGCATTTTAGGGGTCATAGGTCAGATCAGTGGTCATGGTTTATATATAAAATTACTTCATAATACAGTTTTTGTTCAATCACTTGTGCAATTTTTGTGGTATGTGGTACATAACTGCACAAAAATCTAAACAGCATCAAAATTGCTCATGTTTCAAAACTCTAAGCACATTTTAAATTGTCTGAGTACAACAAACAAATGAACAGTCACTTGTTCACTGCACCAAATCAGTCTTTCAATTTGCATATATATTCAGTCTAAGTATCTGCTTTTCAAAATGCAATTTTCACTTTACTTTTGATATGATTTTCTTGTATTTTTTTAACAATACAATTAACTATCACTTAATCAAACTGCTCAAAACTGATAACTACTGAACCAAAATGATGTAGTGCCTAGTTAACGTATCTGAACAGTGTACATTTCTATCAATTTGACATCAATTTATGTTGGAAAGTAAATCCTAAATGGATTTGGCTTTAAATACGCCATCATCATTCTCCATCAGCCAATGTGCCTCACAATGTCAACGTTGAAAGAGTCACTCTATGTGCTCCCATTTGAAATTATAGTGTCGTGTACAATGCACTGCTGAAATACCTGGGTTTTATATAACAGTGTATTCCACTCATTGTCTGAATTTACACTGTAAACTGATTCATTTCAAGCAGAGAGACAGGCGATACTGTAACAGTTGACAAGTCACGTAAAAAAAGTGATCTTGTACAATGTTGCATGGGGCAGAAATGGAAAACAACACAGTGATGCATTTTTACAGTAGCCAACTGCTTTACAATACCCTCATTTCTGATGATTTATCTAACATATGTACTTTATAAGGATAATGTAAGACTAACATATTTCTCAACATGCTCACAACTTGTCATTGGATTCAAATCATTTAAAAAAATATGCATGTCAAGTTATAGTCAAATACTGTATGGAAAATAATATTTACCGTCTACTATTCTTTCTATTCATCACTTCAAAAAGAACAGGTTTGAAATGTGTATCTTGTATTTTTTGCTATTGGATTTCATGGTAGTTAAAATGACTCAATGCAGAGCCTATCATTATCTGGCTTAGTCTGGCTTTATTGGTGACTAAACAAAATGTTCTCATGGTATTTCACGGAAATGTTTATTTTGTATGAATGACTCAGGGGTGACAGATGTGTGAAACCCCAATGAATGCACAATCAACGGTTCTGAACATTAGATAGTGGGCATTACAAGTTTATCAGTTTAGAGTTTTGTACTTAGAGTTAGAAAATATACCACTTACATCTGAAACATTTGCAAAAGTTACTGAAAAACAAAAACAGTAGGATACTTATCTACCTACAACATATTTGGCTGGAGAACCCAAAAAAACTTTAAAGCCATTTTTCTCAGATTCACTGTTTGCCTTCAGTTCAGGTGGCTGCCCTGCCCTTGCACTTAGTCTTCCTCTTGTTCCCCTATCGCCATGGGTACACCTTCCTGTAAACGATGGCACTATACTTTGGTTTAACCTGTCTGTCTTAAAAATTACTGTAGATGTCCTTAAAGAGTAGAATAATTCAGGGTTACTATCAAACAGGTATGTCACATTTCTGTTTCGTCCATAACTTGTTATCTGCTTGTAGCAGGACGTGTTTACAGGAATCTTTTTCTCTAACTATAAGTGACATCCCACTGGGCACAAACTGGTTGAATCAACGTTGTTTCAACGTAATTTGGCAACGTATTGTGACGTGGAATCTATGTGGAAAATACATTGGATTTGAACTAAGTCATAAACGTTGTTTTGAGGGTGAAATTTCAACCACAGGATTATGTCATCACGGTAACCAAATTTCAGCATAGTCAAACCTTGCACAAAATATGTTTGTACCTTTAAAACAATGTCAGATTTCCAACATTACATCCACTATCACAACAACATAAAATTAAGCTTGGCAGCATCTACTGGAGAATTGATCAATGTACAGCTAGCTTATGGTCTCCCATCCAAAGTTTTAACCAAGCCTTGCTTAGCTATGATACTGACTATTGCCAATGTGCTATTGTGAGAATGAATGTTGAGAGATATTCACATAAAAATGAAATACTGTAGATTCACTGTTGCTATTGAAGTCATTAAAAAGGGTAGGTTTAAGAGAGCAAATTAAATGTGACCATACTTTACTGATCATCAATTATGTTATTAATTCGGCCTGTATAGCATTTTCAAAGTCATCAACAGCTATTGTTTGAGTTCAACCCAGAATTCCACTAAAAATAGACAATACAATAAGCTTAGGGATTCAAGCTCTGGTTGATTTCAAATGTAAAGATAATTAGGGATATTGAAATGTGTTTGGCAACCAAATATTAAAATTTGAAGGAGATGCATTATCTGCTTGGATAGTTTCATCTGTGCCACTGACTTAGTCTGGCTTTAATTCCAGTTTGTCTACAAATAAAACAATTATATGTTGGATTCGCATCTCCATCTCAACCAAAAATCTAAGTGAAAGAATAGGTCTAAATCAAACCAAATGTTTTAAAGTGCATTTAACGTTTGATTTGATTTAGTGTAATTTGTAATTTGATACAGTGTAATTTACAGTACTGAAGGAAATTACATTCAGAGGGAAATGTTGAAACACGTACAGTTGAAGTCTGAAGTTTACATACACCTTAGCCAAATACATTTAAACTCAGTTTCACAATGCCTGACATTTAATATTTAGTAATAATTCCCTGTCTAAGGTCAGTTAGGATCACCACTTTATTTTAAGAATGTGAAATGTCAGAATAATAGTAGAGAGAATGATTTCTTTGTTTCATCACATTCCCAGTGGGTCAGAAGTTTACATACACTCAATTAGTATTTGGTAGCATTGCCTTTAAATTGTTTAACTTGGGTCAAACGTTTCGAGTAGCCTTCCACAAGATTCCCACAATAAGTTGGTGAATTTTGGCCCATTCCTCCTGACAGAGCTGGTGTAACTGAGTCAGGTTTGTAGGCCTCCTTGCTCGCACACACTTTTTCAGTTCTGCCCACAAATCTTCTATAGGATTTTGAGGTCAAAGCTTTGTGATGGCCACTCCAATACCTTGACTTTGTTGTCCTTAAGCCATTATGCCACAACTTTGAAGTATGCTTGGGGTCATTGTTCATTTGGAAGACCCATTTGCGACCAAGCTTTAACTTCCTGACGGATTTCTTGAAATCTTGCTTCAATATATCCACATATTTCTCCTCCCTCATGATGCCATCTAGTTTGTGAAGTGCACCAGTCCCTCCTGCAGCAAAGCATCCCCACAACATGATGCTGCCACCCCCAGGCTTCACGGTTGGGATGGTGTTCTTTGCTTTGCAATCCTCTCCCCTTTTCCTCCAAACATAACGATGGTCATTATGGCCAAACAGTTCTATTTTTGTTTCATCAGACCAGAGGACATTTCTCTAAAAAGTACGATCTTTGTCCCCATGTGCAGTTGCAAACCGTAGTCTGGCTTTTTTATGGCGGTTTTAGAGCAGTGGCTTCTTCCCTGCTGAGCGGCCTTTCAGGTTATGTCGATATAGGACTCGTTTTACTGTGGATATAGATACTTTTGTACCTGTTTCCTCCAGCATCTTCACAATATCCTTTTCTGTTGTTCTGGGATTGATTTGCACTTTTCGCACCAAAGTATGTTCATCTCTAGGAGACAGAACGCGTCTCCTTCCTGAGCGGTATGAAGGCTGCGTGGTCCCATGGTGTTTATACTTGCATACTATTGTTTGAAATACATCCAGAGGTACACCTCCAATTGACTCAAATTATGTCAATTAGCCTATCAGAAGCTTCTAAAGCCATGACATAATTTTCTGGAATTTTCCAAGCTGTTTAAAGGCACAGTCAACTTAGTGTATGTAAACTTCTGACCCAATGGAATTGTGATACAGTGAAATAATCTGTCTGAAAACCATTGGAAAAATGACTTGTGTCATGCACAAAGTAGATGTCCTAACCGACTTGCCAAAACTATAGTTTGTTAACAAGAAATTTGTGGAGTGGTTGAAAAACGAGTTTTAATGACTCCAACCTAAGTGTATGTAAACTTACAACTTCAACTGTACTTGAATTTAAGCTAACCCTGGACCATGATAACAACTGTCAGCAGGGGAGGAGCAAGAAAGTTCCATGTTGGTCACTGGGATATGGAAAGTGATGGCAGTGGCAGGGGCCAACTAAAATAAAGCAGATAAATGCTTCCATCCTTAAAGGGATACTTCTGAATTTTGGCTATGACACCCCCTATCTACTCACAGTCAGATGAATTTATGGATACCATTTGTATGTCTCTGCATCCAGTATGCAGGAAGTTGGAGGTAGTTTCGCAAGCCAATGCTAATTAAATTAGCACAATGACTGGAAGTCTATGGTATCCTCAAGCATGCTAGCAGTTACCATAGACTTCCAGTCATTGCGCTAATGCTAGTTAGTAATTGTGCTATCCCTAGTTAGCAACTTCCTTCAAACTGCACGCAGAGACACAGGAATGATATCCACAAGTTCATCTGACTGTGGGGAAGTAGATAAAGTATATAAAGTGCTTCATTGCCAAAATCCTGAATACCCCTTTAGGATGAAGCATAGTTGACTAGTTAACCCTTTCAATTATAGTCTAGTCTCAGACCCCAATTTCAAAGTCCTGGATGGGGTAATTTCACAGGCGACTTGCTTGCCTTACTTGACAGTTCAACTGGCTAATTGAAGAAGTACATTTCTAGTTTATGTGAATGTTTAAGTCAGAGTCATGACAATAACGTATTTTTGTGGGGGGGGGGACTTTAAAAAAATGTACTCAAGGTGGTAGGCTACAGCAGCTGTATTATGGAGGAACAATTTGGAATTGAACTAATTTTACATTGTAAAGTAGGTCTACTATGCAATTGTAATAATCCAGCAAATATGAAATGTGCTTCTCTTTTCCTACAATGAAATGATTTGAGGCTTCTATAGTGTCATAGAGTCCAGAACAATGTAAGGGGTGCATGTGTAGACTCACAAGCCGCCTGATCTCCGAGTTTATCTGGTAATTACAAGGCTAGCTGTGTGTGTGTGTGTGTGTGTGTGCAGTGAGAGTCTGTGTCCAGCATGCAAATTGTACAGCTGTTAATGCTTACTCTAGGCCTATGAAATGATCAATTGGGCTTCATAAATGGACAAATAAAATATACTTCAGATAACTTAAATATTCATACTAATGTAGTATTGTCTAACTTTTTTTAATCTAAAAACTAAAACGGACATTTTTCAAGTTTGACATGGTGGGAATTGGAATACACCAACAAACGCATATCCAAAACCCGCTCCAAATATTGGTGATTCAAAATGTATTGAGTATTATTTGGCCAAGCCCACAAAATGTGACATTCCACTAGTAATTAACAATTAAGAAATCACTACTTGCGTAGCGCAAGCTAAAAGTCAAGTTTAAGAAGCGGTGTCTACGGTACCCGTAGAGGCACAAACCTTATCTTCAAACAAAAGCGCGAAACGCTTTCACCTCCCCAGTCAGTCCGTGCGGATCGCAACTCAGTGCAGCCTCATCTCCGAGAACGCCATTGAGAAAGAGTGAGTGAAAGAGAGAGAGAGCGAGCTAGAGTGAAATAGAGCAGATCAGAGAAAGAGAAAGGAAAGGGACAGAGCGACATACTCTGTGAAAAAAGTGTCCATAATTCGTCACCCTTTCTTTCTCAATTTCCATCACAAACCCTACCGGTGCTTGGATGAACCAAAACCTATCGATCAGTCAGTGCTACACCTGGATCTCCTGACCAGCTCCGAGCAGGCATGTCCCGAAGGAAGCAGAGCAACCCCAGGCAAATTAAACGTAAGTTTTACAGCCTCGCTGTCCTTCTGTTATCTACCAAAGCTTGTTGGAGAAGTTCAATTAGGTTAGTGAGGGACTAGTCACTTCGGCACCGATGTCAATTGGCAATCCCAGATTTAATTGATACTGTTGATGGAGTTTCGTTCATTGATAAATGAGTTATGTTTTTGATCAATCATATTCTGTCATAGGCTATTGCTGAGAAAGGTGTTCCATCTTTTCAAATTATGTGTTTACAAATATAGGAGGGAGACTATGTTATTTTAAAGTTTTATTGGTGTTTTCTTAGAAGTGGATAGTGTATTTTATCATATTTGACATATTATTTATGTCAAGCAAATCAGGATTCTGTTCTTGTGATTGTTATAATGTGCTGATATGATCTACAGACATAAAACACCTAAAGTTAAAGAGTGCATATCCTTTGCAAACTGTCTTTTTGGAATTCTGTTTCCAACTAAACAAATGAAGTATTATATCTTAAACCTAAGCAATAAAGCAATTATGTAGTAATACTAATGTCAGATGTACTGAATAACCTACGTCAAATGGGTAATGTCCCCCTTCACACACACACACACACACACACACACACACACACACACACACACACACACACACACACACACACACACACACACACACACACACACACACACACACACACACAAACTGTATAAATAAATTAAACCTAAATTAAAACTTTTACAATAACAGCATGAACCCTAATCATTCTGCAGATTAGTTAGTGATTGTGTCACTGTCAAAATATATAATTGGTTATACACAATTATAACTGGACAGGTTATATACATAAAAAAATACTGAAAAGTGTTCATGGTAATATAATAACAAAAATATATATGTCAAATACAATGGACAGTGTTTTTAATAGCACTACATGTACTTTTTGCCGAGTTTCATCCCCCATTTCAACAAAGCATTGTGCCTCTGGATCTCTGATAATTCAAGGGTTATTTCAATCACTTCAAATACTAACGCTTTGAGTGAAATACCATGTGGCATGAGACAGAACTGATCTATATGGATTTTATTTCCTGTGATTTTAAACAAGCTGTGAAATGTGTTTATGTAATTCTAAAAGTGGAGTTGAAATGGCTGGCCTAGCGGGCTTCCCAGTGGAAACGTTTCATACTAACAGTGGTCATAGCAACGTTGCATTTTAGGTCTGCTCTTTAGAGACTTGAAGACAACGGGGACTTTTTATTGTGCCTTTATTCATTTTGTATTGGCAAAGAGTCATCATATTCATCATACATTTCTTGTTATAAGCAGTGTAGTGAATTGTGGTGTTGAAGAACATTTGCAACAACCACCTATACCACCTATATTACTGTACAATACAGTCCTATGTGGTTATTCTATATTGACCTTGTCATTTAGCTGTATGACTGTCTATGTGGTTATTCTATATTGGCCTTGTCATTTAGCTGTATGACTGTCTATGTGGTAATTCTATATTGACCTTGTCATTTAGCTGTATGACTGTCTATGTGGTTATTCTATGGTGACTGTGTCATTTAGCTGTATGACTATCTATGTGGTTATTCTATATTGACCTTGTCATTTAGCTGTATGACTGTCTATGTGGTTATTCTATGGTGACCGTGTCATTTAGCTGTATGACTATCTATGTGGTTATTCTATGGCGACCGTGTCATTTAGCTGTATGACTGTCTATGTGGTTATTCTATGGTGACCGTGTCATTTAGCTGTATGACTATCTATGTGGTTATTCTATGGCGACCGTGTCATTTAGCTGTATGACTGTCTATGTGGTTATTCTATGGTGACCGTGTCATTTAGCTGTATGACTGTCTATGTGGTTATTCTATATTGGCCATGTCATTTATGTCGGGCTGATTCACTGGGAAATCCTTGTCTTCAGACTTGGGTTTATTTGAAGAGCAGGTAGGAGGAGACTCCTTTGGGATTTCTCATTGTTGTCGGACTTATAGACATGATGAGAAAAAATTATGAGTACTGTCCACTCTCAAGTTATTTTAGATAACTCAAAAATATTTTTTTGTTTCAATATGTGAAATAGTTATTCCAGTAATAGTGTGATTGGTAATGTGCATACAGCAAGAGGAAGAAATATATACTTTATTTATACAGTGTGTGTGTCTGTGTGTGTGTAAATTATGATTCTGTTTTTACATGAGGAATTTACTTAATAGTTGTTACGATTAGTCAGTAATTGATTAGTCAGTAATTGATTGCACTCTATATGGCTGTCAACAAAATGTACTTATATATTCAAGGAAGATTTTGAAACATTTATTTTTTTGCAGTATCAGCAAAATGGCAATACATTACTGCAAATGTCTATATTTTCTAAAAGATCTTCAGCGGCTTGTCACTCACTGTCACAGCTTGTTTTATGTATTTACAGTCTGAACATATTTTCCATCATTTTAGCATTTTAGGCAAGTTAAGAAGTTGATAGTTGGAAATATATTTTTCAGTACCTATAAATATATTTTCAAAGAACACTTAGAATTGGTTCTGATTACCTAATGTAAGTGGTATTATGGTTCTGAATTATGAACTTACCAGTTATAGATTAAATGCAAACGCTCCAAGACTATTGATGTAGACCGAACTATTGAGATTATATTTGTTGTAATTTGATAATAATACGAAGGAAAATTACTGTTTTTCTGCTTTTTCTGAGCATCCTCATATCCACTGTGACCCAGGCGTGTCTGAATTACTATGTCACGTGTAAGAGGTTGTTAATGAGAGGTGAGGAGTGAGGATACAGTGTTGAAAGAACTAAAGCCCTAGTTAGAAACAGAAAGGTCAGTGGAAGCCTCGATGTGTCCTACCCCAGGAACTAGGAGCTAGGGAAAGGCCTGAGGACCAGGAACTAGGAGCTAGGGAAAGGCCTGAGGACCAGGAACTAGGAGCTAGGGAAAGGCCTGAGGACCAGGAACTAGGAGCTAGGGAAAGGCCTGAGGACCAGGAACTAGGAGCTAGGGAAAGGCCTGAGGACCAGGAACTAGGAGCTAGGGAAAGGCCTGAGGACCAGGAACTAGGAGCTAGGGAAAGGCCTGAGGACCAGGAACTAGGAGCTAGGGAAAGGCCTGTGGACCAGGAACTAGGAGCTAGGGAAAGGCCTGGGGACCAGGAACTAGGAGCTAGGGAAAGGCCTGTGGACCAGGAACTAGGAGCTAGGGAAAGGCCTGAGGACCAGGAACTAGGAGCTAGGGAAAGGCCTGAGGACCAGGAACTAGGAGCTAGGGAAAGGCCTGTGGACCAGGAACTAGGAGCTAGGGAAAGGCCTGGGGACCAGGAACTAGGAGCTAGGGAAAGGCCTGAGGACCAGGAACCAGGCAATGCACAGAAAGTCAGCGCAGACAGTCATTCTAAAGGACAAAAAGGTTGTTGGGCGCAGTTTCCCCCCCATCCTGCATACATTGAGCCGTTATCTAAAATTGTGATTTATGCAGTATTTTAATATTTTGCTTATTCCTTCCCCTTGGGTGCTCTCTGAGCGGTGATAAAAAGGCGAAGCTGAAAGAGCACCATTAATTTGCTCCGATGACTGGGGAGATAAGGACAGATAATGGAAAAGATAAGCAGGGAAGATATACCATCAGAAACCCGATTATTACCATTAAAATTCCAACCCAGCAATCTGCAGCCGGCTGATAATTCCCTCTCCGTTTCCACCACTTTGGATGATAAGGCAAAAAATAGTCACTCAGTGCTCCTTGATTAGGCTGCCTGGATATCCCGATAATACTGTGATAAATTATGTATTTCCCCCTTGTTTTTTTCCTCTGAAACGTTACATCTGATTTTTTTCTTCTATATTTCTGGGTCGTCCCTGTATCCCCCCTCCTCTCCTCTCTTCCTCTCCCAAGAAGGGATAAAAACCCATACACTTTTATTGTAATAAGAGTTTGATAGAAAGGGGAGATAGTGGAGGAGGTGTTTTGTATGGGAGCACATATCAATGTTATCAGTCCATCTCCGTGGGCCAGCTGCTAGCTGCTGTTGTTTCTAGCCTTATCACCCCGTGCCAATATGCCAATAAATTGCCCAGATTGCCAGCAAGCCGCTCCAAAGCAGATCAGCTAAATTTGACAGAAATGATGGAAATATGGCTGATGCTCAGCGGATTGTGATTAGAGGAGAATATGTGAATTCCTTCAAGGCTCCCTCCTTCCCTCCCCCCTCTCACCTCTCTGTGGCTCCTAGTGTTATGCTGTGGTGTGTCCATACCTCTCCCACTGAGGGGTACATTTTGATTCTTAATAGGAAGGCAGAGATATGAACAGAGCTGAATGGAAAACGCCTCCCCTCAGAGTCATTTTTCTGTAAAATTGCTCCCAAAGTTTGGTGGCGTGTAGATGAGCCGAGATGATGTAGGGAGCCTCTTCCCCCAGTGTTGTTTATGGAGGAATCCTATTGGAAGGGTGTTGAGAGGGCCGTGCACAAGACATCCAATGTCAGATGTGCTCATTAAATTGACTTAGCACTCTTCCCTGGCCTAACTGTTGTCTTTACTACAGCACATGGTGCTCCCTGTGACTTCGTGAATTCCTGTTGCAGCGTTAACTAGCCCTTTACCAGATACGGGACTGCTCCTCTCTGCTGTTAAATCATTCAGTGGAGTCCAGAACTTGTACTGTGTAGAAATGAAACTACACTGTGATGAGTATGTACAGTATATGTTCATTCTAGAAGGATAACTACTATATTATATTTAAGGGTGTAGATCTATTTGACTGCTCAGAAAGACGTGATCTTACATCAGCATACAGTTTATCATATCAGGTGACATTTATATCTTTGAGCAGTATTTATCAGAGGAAACTTACAGTGGTTTGTATGGGACAAGGGGAGTGTTTACTGAATTGGTTGCCTACATTCTGTGTGTGTGTGTGTGTGTGTGTGTGTGTGTGTGTGTGTGTGTGTGTGTGTGTGTGTGTGTGTGTGTGTGTGTGTGTGTGTGTGTGTGTGTGTGAGAGAGAGAGAGAGAGTGTGTGTGTGTGTGTGTGTGTATGTGTGTGTGTGTGTGTGTGTGTGTGTGTGTGTGTGCTTGTCTGTGCATGCGTACGTGTGTGTGTCTTTGTTCGTACGTGAGTGTGTGTGAGACTGGGGATTATGGTCAACTTTAGGCTTGTGCTCTGTCATGACAGGTAATCTGCCTAGTAGAAGTGTTGTCTTCTATTTGACCTCTGTCACAGCTGAATCAACTTGTAAATCAACTCAAGCAGTCGGATGTTTTAGGGGGGAATCATCATATCTGTGTTCGGATGCCAGCCTCTCGTATTTAAGGGTTTCTTTTTCATTCGCCTGACAATCACGCTGCCTCTCTTGTGCTCCTCATAGATTTCTGTCATATGAAGAATGGTTGTTGAATGCCAACTTTCCCTCAAACATCTGTTCCCTGCCAATAACAGCTTGTGTTGTGTTGCTGATTCGTCGTCTTAGCTGAAGGATCCCGGTTCGCCTTCACTCTCTTTCTCAAGCACTGATGTTGCACCACCAATGTATGCAAATAGCATGCTGTCTCCAGTCTTCACATGATTTATGGCTATTTTATTTAACATTTATACCTTCAAGTATTGTTGTTGCGATTGTATGTCACATTGACGTTAAGCGCCCGTTTTATAGGCCACATTTCGGATATAACATTAGCAACTATGGAATGTAGAGTGTGGATGGATGTGTTTCCTTTGTTGAAAAAACTGCCTGCTGAAGAGGAGGCTGAGCTGAAGTTGGCATGGCTGGTGAGTGTGTGTGTGAGTGTTACAGTGGTGCTGCAGTGCAGCTTGAACAGCACAGTGAGATGTGGGCATTGGTCGCTGGGTCACTGGTTTCAAAAGGTGGAGGTCATTTCCTGGCACTGTTTCCTCTTTGTCTTCCTCTTTCCTGTAATTCCACCACCATTATTCCAGTGAATATTCACTATTGCGAGTCATTATCTGCTCCTTCATAATTGTCAATGGATTATTCAACATGGATTGTTGTTTTTCAGGATCTGATCACAAAAATGTGTTTCAGTTTTAGTGCTACTCTGCTGGCTACATAGATGGGTTAGGGTTAGATGGCTCAGTCCCTTTCAAAGAATTTCTATTAAAATGACATTTTCTGTCTTACGTCCCTTTTCATTTGCATGCTGTTGTAAATAAAATAAAAGAATAGGTAATTGTACCCCAACAAATCCTAATCGTTTGTTCCTCAGTTTATTTAGATTTGATATCAAGTGATGCCTTTTGAGCCCCAGGTAACAATTGACTTTCAGCCGTTTGAGTTAATAGCCTTGTCTCTAGCTTGTACGGATCAATATGTGTATTAATTAATCACCGCTATCAGGGGCCAGATCTGGTTCCATTTGTTGTTACATCAGCAAAATATCAATAGAGAAAGTGGACTCCCTGATCGTCATGGCAACTTCATCTCTTAGGTCAAAGAGAGTTTATCTTATCTTGCTGCCGAGAGTGGCAAACTGCTTAGGAATCTAGTTTAGACTCGAAGATCATCGATTTAAGCTTTTTTTCTTGTTGTTTCGGGGAGGGGAGAAAAAAAGAGGGCTGCATTCTAATCACAACAGAGATGTTAAGATTTGAATATTGATCACTCTCCAAAGGCCATTATAGGATAGCTATGGCCTCTAGTCCAGCTGTTGTTCAAGTACGTCCTTTTAAGACCCAAACAAGGCTTTGATTATCAGTGTCAGCGTGTCAACACGGAGTATGTCTGTATAGCTGTCTGACAGTACGTTTCCTACTGCTACAGACACAGGCTGAGTCTGAAATGCCATCCTTCCCACTATATAGGATGCCAAGTCAGACACAATACAATGTTTACAGACCAGTGTCTATACACATCCTGACACTTCTCTTCATCATGACACCATAAACATTCACATATATTATTTGGCATATTGAATAATAAGTAAATTGATAGATTGTGGTATATCCCTGTATCAGCCACATTTATCTTGGTGCACAGTTCATAAAAAACTGTATTGTAGATAACATAGCGGTAGACTCGTTTTTTTTCCGATAAAGTCTTTGTGTGTATTATGAATATGGCCAGTTTTTCCAGCATGTGACTTTGCAATGTGCATGTTGATATGATATGAATATAATCATGTGTGGGTCTGCGCATCATCATGATGTGTCAGGGAGGTGGACCAGGGTCTGGTCTCACAGGAAGTTGGCCTGGTGGTGTAGGGATCTGCTGGGTCCCTCTATGACTATGGCCCAATTGGTACACTATTCCCTATATAGTGCACTACTTTTGGCCAGAGCCCTGGTCAAAAATAGTGTACTACAGTATATAGGGGATACATTTGGGATGCACACCATGCCTCTACCTCATCAGCGGGAGAATAGTCCTCAGGCTAGGAGCACACAGGAACATGTTTTTCCTCCCTCTCTTTTTGCCTTCAGGACACAATTGCCTCATTTAACATTCTCTATTTGGCCCCTGCCAAGAGGGGAAACAGCCAGGGAGTAAAAGAGCCACCACACATCATGAATTCTTTCATTTAACTTGTAAATTCCCTTTCACCTTGGTGATGGCTGCACGTTTATCCGTCGCGATGGCTGGAGATATCGCTCAATTAAGGGCTTTTCTGAGGTTACTCCCCAATATCGCAGTTATTTTTGTCGTCTGACGTCATGTTATATTATGAATATGGATATTATGGGTTCTGTTTGGGCTTTTAAACAGCTTAGAAGATAAACACTTGCCTTCCTCTGTTCTATTCTAAAGCAGAATGTTCAAGGACTCTAGTGTTCTAGAATTTCTCTGGAAACTTTTTCCCACTGTGGAGAAATACAATTCCCATGTATATTTTGTGGGGAGAAAATGTTTCAATTAAAATCAAAATTGAGTTCTGTTTTGTTTCAATGGCCAAATGTTGTGTTAATAATGTGCTATTAGTTACAGGATGTTCACAAAGTCATACATTATCGCTGCAAATTTATTTTCTGGGGTGCCAGTTCCCTGCAGTGCAGGTTTGGTTGAATCCAGGCCCTTGAGGATAGAGGAAGTGACTCAGCCTAGCAGCTGTGAATATAAAAATGAGTTGTGAACATGATGTAATAACAAAAGTCTACAACTTTACCCTCATAGGAGCAACAAAGTCCTTTGTTTTTCTTTTCCATGACATATTAGGTGACTGAAAAGGGATGATTTAGTCAACATACATTTTTGACCAAGATATGAGTTGGCACGGCAGAAAATGAAGCCCTAATAGTTGTTACGTTTAAGTCTCTCTCTTGGCAGGAATTAGCCACGGCTGTGAAGGACGAGAACAGGGAAGATAGAACTTTGCATTTCTTGGGCATTAAGGATAAAACGCGTCAGGCGTCGTAGTTAAGGGATAGGTGGATACAGCGGATTAAGTAGCAAGCCTTTCAGTTCAATTTGTACATCAGAATTTCTCTGGGCCCAACAGCACAAAACACACAGCACTGCTAAGGGTTCACTGGAAAATCACTAATGACAAAGCTTTGTAAATAGATAAACAATTTATGTCAAATGTGCTGAAAATATAAAACGAACTTCAAAACATGTTAATACTTTAAAGAGGCTATGTTTTGATTCGCAGCATAGCGTGGCAGCAAAGCGCGTACGGCTGTTGACAGCCCAGTTTACATCCCCCTGATCAGAGGGCATATCTGCATATGATTAGCCTGGATGCACACAAATATTCATAATGGAATGATATGCCAATTGTCAGTGGCTGATGTTGATCGATTATGTTTTAAACGAGATTATGCAAATCAGATTGGAGGAAGACGTGTGTCTGAAAGGCTGTGATGAGAAGAGAGACGGGTTGTAAAGTGTTATTTCTCCTGTCCTGTAATTAGTCCCCAGCAGTTTGAACTATGTCAAATAAATAGCTCTGAAGTGAGATGGTGATGCAGAGGAATGGAACTGCCTACCTGCCTTTCAGAATCAGGCAGCAGTGGATCTCATCTCAAAGAATTCTAATCTGGTAATTGCTAAAGACTGGTTTGGTGACAGTGACTGAGTAGCTTTGGCTGAGCAAAATGCTTTGCCTTATTATATCAGATGTGTTTTTTTTAACCAAGGTTACACCAATCAGCCATTCCCCAGGCCCAAACCACAGATAGCTTGGCTAAATGCTAAGAGCATCCTCTCATTCAAGACATGATAGTTAGAGTCCCAGTTTAGTCTAACTGAAAACTATTGATTCTGTCTCTATAAAAGGCTGGTATTAACGTCCATCCCCCGTGATAAAATGGTGGGGATGCTTTAGTGGGTGTAACATGCTGGTCTACACAGACCTAGAGCCCAGAGCAGACCGTGGTCTCTCTGTGTGAACCATGTGTCTGGGATTCTCCAAAGAGACACATTTGACCATCATCAAGTTTCTGAAGCTTCTGTAACAGGATAACAACTGGGTCAGATGATAAGCTCGAGCAAAACAGAGGAAGAAAGTAGAAGAAAGTGATTGATTGATGTCTCTGGCTTTGCCGCCATCACAAGCAGTTGACAGTTAGTTTAGGATCAGATGATTTCACTCTCTAGATTGGAGTGAGGGGAAGCTAGGCAAATCTTCAGGACAAAAAGGTCAAGGGCTTCTCTCTATTTCTCCTTCTCTCCCTCTCTCTCAACAGCTTGCTTTGACAAACAGGGAAATGTTGCTAAGATTCGTTAAAAAAGACAGAACATACCGTCACAGCTGGTAATATTCTATGGAATGTCTGACTATAGTTGGAGAATGTAGCTCACTGGTCCTGTAGTCAGCATTAGCCCTAGACTGTACGATTTCCTTCTCAGTCATTTGAATAGAATTTTACTTTGGAGTGTTGAATAAGATGAACAACAGCTTTCATTTGCGGTAAATCTGTTCTTGTCAGCAGGATCTGATAATGCTATGTGGTACCATAGTATGAACCAGCTAACTGGTGAGAACATGGAAGCTGTTTGAGGTGGAAACTACAGCAACTCTCTCTCTCTCTGTAGTTTCTGAAGGGGGTGAACATTGAACAGTGACAATGGATGATTGGATGATTGGATGCGTACTGTAAACAAACACAATCCACCACAACCCTCTACGTCTACATCATCCTCAGCATCATCCCTTCCAAAACCACCAGCAGAGAATCCTTTCCCAGTACAGAGTTCAGTGCAGAGTTCAGTCTTTGTGAGATGTGGTAAGATACTGGACCTCCAAGTTAATAAGGTATTGTCTAGTCCACTGCTCTTTGATTAGTGTGAAGTCACCTCCATATCCAGTTAGCTGGTCTTAGAGTCTGGAAGTCACCTCCATATCCAGTTAGCTGGTCTTAGAGTCTGGAAGTCACCTCTATATCCAGTTAGCTGGTCTTAGAGTCTGGAAGTCACCTCTATATCCAGTTAGCTGGTCTTAGAGTCTGGAAGTCACCTCTATATCCAGTTAGCTGGTCTTAGAGTCTGGAAGTCACCTCCATATCCAGTTAGCTGGTCTTAGAGTCTGGAAGTCACCTCTATATCCAGTTAGCTGGTCTTAGAGTCTGGAAGTCACCTCTATATCCAGTTAGCTGGTCTTAGAGTCTGGAAGTCACCTCCATATCCAGTTAGCTGGTCTTAGAGTCTGGAAGTCACCTCTATATCCAGTTAGCTGGTCTTAGAGTCTGGAAGTCACCTCTATATCCAGTTAGCTGGTCTTAGAGTCTGGAAGTAGTCTGGAAGTCACCTCTATATCCAGTTAGCTGGTCTTAGAGTCTGGAAGTCACCTCTATATCCAGTTAGCTGGTCTTAGAGTCTGGAAGTCACCTCTATATCCAGTTAGCTGGTCTTAGAGTCTGGAAGTCACCTCTATATCCAGTTAGCTGGTCTTAGAGTCTGGAAGTCACCTCCATATCCAGTTAGCTGGTCTTAGAGTCTGGAAGTCACCTCCATATCCAGTTAGCTGGTCTTAGAGTCTGGAAGTCACCTCTATATCCAGTTAGCTGGTCTTAGAGTCTGGAAGTCACCTCTATATCCAGTTAGCTGGTCTTAGAGTCTGGAAGTCACCTCCATATCCAGTTAGCTGGTCTTAGAGTCTGGAAGTCACCTCTATATCCAGTTAGCTGGTCTTAGAGTCTGGAAGTCACCTCTATATCCAGTTAGCTGGTCTTAGAGTCTGGAAGTCACCTCTATATCCAGTTAGCTGGTCTTAGAGTCTGGAAGTCACCTCCATATCCAGTTAGCTGGTCTTAGAGTCTGGAAGTCACCTCCATATCCAGTTAGCTGGTCTTAGAGTCTGGAAGTCACCTCTATATCCAGTTAGCTGGTCTTAGAGTCTGGAAGTCACCTCCATATCCAGTTAGCTGGTCTTAGAGTCTGGAAGTCACCTCCATATCCAGTTAGCTGGTCTTAGAGTCTGGAAGTCACCTCTATATCCAGTTAGCTGGTCTTAGAGTCTGAAAGTCACCTCCATATCCAGTTAGCTGGTCTTAGAGTCTGGAAGTCACCTCCATATCCAGTTAGCTGGTCTTAGAGTCTGGAAGTCACAGCAGATTTTAGGTACAACTGTTTACTAAAATCTAAAGTCATCCAAAAATGATAATGGCTATACTTTTCGACAGCCACAACGATGCCACTGTTTATGTGATATTGTGATATCACACACACACACACACACACACACACACACACACACACACACACACACACACACACACACACACACACACACACACACACACACACACACACACACCCACGGCCTTATGGAAATGATTATGAAGGGCAGCATGGTGATGATTCAGTAATGTGAGTGGTGTGTGTGATGCAGTAGAACCTGTCTCTTCAGACAGCCAGGCTGGGCCGTCTCCATTTAACAGGACTCTATCGTCCATTAGCTTTGTCTAGGGGACGCTTTCAACATCAGGGTCTCACTTGGAATGAAGTGGCTATGATAACAGCAGTCAAACTGCACTATTATGAATCAGTTCTTTTAATCATCTTCCATTGAAAAACCATTCCTCCTCTATTGACTACAACCACTAACCTGACAAAACATGGATTAGCCCAAAGAGATGTTCAGACAATAGAAACCATCCATCCAACCATCATTAGGGAAAGCAACCACTGTTTGTTTGAAGTGGTTGAAATGACAACCTTCTTGTCAAAGACTCCTCCAGGAGAATAAAAGGGATTTATAATTAACATAATAATTATATCCTATGTGTTTGACCTATGGTGTCCCGTTACAATGCTTCAATCCTTCAGCAATGCTTGGCAAAGCGTGATGATAAAAACCCCATTATACACAGTGAAAAGGTAATGCACTTTATTTATCAAAGATGTTTGTCAGGCAATGTTGTTATTTGGGTGAAGACCAATATAGTGAAGTTTTTGTGTTATTTGTAGCATTTTGCCCAGATATATTTTAGTTCAACTCATATCTTTCCAATGTCCCTACAAGTGATGTCTAAACAAGGTGGCTGGTTTTATCTGAAATGCAGTTCTTGGTTTCATGTAAAACATCTCATTCTGGGGCTTAAGCTACAGCTGCCTTATCGTTTTCCCTTATTTCTTCCTAGTCATTTATTTCAATCCCCCATGTTTCTATGTTTCACTCTCCTTTCATTCCTGTGATTGCCTTTCATAAGTTCAAACGCTCTACAACACTTCTGGTAACTTTAGATGTGTATTCACTGTGGTCCAACACTAGTTATTGTATTGTACTGTAGAACATAGAGTGTCCAGCTCTGTCTTGAGCCTGAACTAAGACGTTGAAAACATCATGACCTAAATCAATGATGAATAATAACAGAACAGAACAGAAGCATCCCCTAAGCAGGTATTGTATAGGCTACCTACAGTAGGCCTACAGTGTGTGTGTGAGAGAGAGTGTGTGTTCATACTGTACCTGCATGGTGCTCCTCTAACGGCTCTACTTCCTGTGGTTGCTTTGGTCTTTGTCTGCCACCTATCAGCGTATCAGCAGTGTGTCTGAGGCCCAGTTGTATAATGCACCATTTATGGCTTTGTGGGGGGAGACGGCGGCCGGGCAGCAGAATCGCCCCAGGCCTTCCCCTCAGTGAGTGGATTAACATCGGCCTGCTTTAGCGCTACTCTACCACGGTGTGAAATCTGCCCCGCTCTGGGTCCAGGCGACGGACCCCACTACCCCGCTCCCCCCCTCAACGCAAAGCCTCTCACAGCCATCTGTGAAATGCAGAAACTCTGTGTCTAAGTTGAGTTCAGATCCCAACCGCCAGCCGTGGCGGGGCCAGGAAGCAAATGGGCAGGCAATTGATGGTTGGGGATCAGCTCACTGATGTCGTGCCGCGTGTGCAGGAACCCTGCCTGCCCCCCCCCCCCCCCCCCCCCCCGCACCGCGGGCGTGTTGGAGGAGGTCTGTGGCTCTGGGCGCTGGCCGAGAGATCTCTGCCTGGTTCCTGCTTGCAGGTCCAAATCCCCCCTCTGTGCATGCCTGCCTGCCTGTCTGTGTGGAGGCGGTGGCACTGCTCCCCTGAGCCCATGCCCAGTCCTTTGAAGATAAGATTTTGATACAGAGTCCCTTTCGGTACGTCGCTAGCTAACGGATGCTCTTTGTGTGTGTCACTGCCCATGCCTGGCCTCTGTTTAGAGCCTGGGGCTACAACTCTTGGTCATAAGGAATGTGTAGGCTGTATTTAGGAGAGGGGTGGATAACTACCCTGATAATGGGTGCTTGGGATGTTAATGGTTTAAACATTAGTGATGTTGAACCACATTGAGTTGTTGATTAGTCTCTGGTGTCAGACTTGTGTTCATCATAAATGTCTCAAAACAGATATTTTCTGTGTAATTTGTTTATCTCAAGTTTTGTAGTTGATTTGATTTTGAAGTTGTTTTTATCCATTTAGGGTCCAGTACACAAATAATTATCCAAACTGTTGAATCTGTGTTTCGTCTCTATTATGTTATGGTGATTATCTGATGGCTCACTCTCTGGCTGATTGTGGGTTTCTTGCCCATATTTTAACATTGGAGAGTCAATTTCAACACTTCTCACTCTCAACATCTGCATGAAAAAAAGAAGTGGAGAGAAGAGAGCTCATCATAATCAGTTCTTTTGTCAATGAGGATCTCAACTCAAAATATTCCCTTGATTTTTTTTTCATCCTGTGGCTTTGGAGTTCAGATCTGTGCATAATGTCTTGTGATTGCATGGCATTACGGAGGTTTGTGAAAGCCGTCTCGCCTCTGAGTCCAGCACCACTAGCAGCAGCACATCTTTCCATCCATACACACACACACACACACACACACACACACACACACACACACACACACACACACACACACACACACACACACACACACACACACACACACACACACACACACAGGCTGCTCATCAGTGATGGAGCGTTGATTGCTTTTTGATACCCATCCAATATGGACGGTGTCCTGCATACATCAGCTAATTAGAATGTACTTACAGTGTCTGTGTGATAGCATACACCCAACACTCATCATCAGATCTCATGTCCAAGTACTCTGTCTGTCTGTCTGTCTGTCTGTCTGTCTGTCTGTCTGTCTGTCTGTCTGTCTGTCTGTCTGTCTGTCTGTCTGTCTGTCTGTCTGTCTGTCTGTCTGTCTGTCTGTCTGTCTGTCTGTCTGTCTGTCTGTCTGTCTGTCTGTCTGTCTGTCTGTCTAACCACACTCAGCTTAGTCACTATGTAAATCCCCCTGAGTGGAAAAGCTAGCAGAGCTGAGAAAAAAGCCAAAAATTAAAATTCAATGGAAGAAAAAAATGAAAAACAAGTATTCGCTGGAAGCAGTTTGCAAGAGCAACTTGCAAGGTAAACAAATATATTTATGGAGGCAGCAAACTCTACTTCGGAGACTCCCAAGACGGTGCTTTAACCATGCAGACAGGGCCCTCTTGAGTAAAGATCAGTTGGAAGTTGGAAAAGAATACAACGGCTGTATCCATGGAGTAACAGCAGTGTGTGTACTGTAATTGTTCTCTGTCCACTGTCCATGTCACTGTGACTCTGTCTCCTGCCTGTGTACAACTAATAGACATACTGTACGTTTCTGTGTGTGTGTGTCTGTGTGTGTGTGTGTGGCTGTGTGTGTGTGTGTGTGTGTGTGTGTGTGTGTGTGTGTGTGTGTGTGTGTGTGTGTGGGTGTATGTGTGTGTGTGTGTGTGTGTGGGTGTGTGTGTGTGTGTGTGTGTGTGTGTGTGTGGGTGTATGTGTGTGTGTGTGTGTGTGTGTGTGTGTGTGTGTGTGTGTGTGTGTGTGTGTGTGGGTGGGTGCCGTTCCAGAAACGTACTGAGAGAATGTAATGGGGCGTCTCTCTGAAATGTATAGCCATCCTCAACAGCCTTCACACATCATAGTGGTATACACACACACACACACACACACACACACACACACACACACACACACACACACACACACACACACACACACACAGCGGCTCCCAAGAGTGAAAGAATAACGTGCAGGATGTGGAAGGAGGGGAGTAGAAACAGAATCTCACTGCTGTTTCCTGAGGTAATCTTGACTCTGATCTTAATTCCAATAAAACATTTATTTTTTTGTATGAGCCAGATCAAAATGCACTCGACTCCTCTGGTATTTCTGGGGTCATACTTTATTGAATATCATTTCAGATAACAAGTGTAATCCTTTGGGGGAAGTGATGTATATTGACCAACTCAGTAATAACCTGCCTATATCTGAAGACCATATACTATAGTAAAAAGGGTGAATAACTGTTTGTGCTCTCTGATCAATCAAATAGGACTTCCAGTACTGTATGATACACCCAGATCCCAGAAGGGGACAACACTAATATGTACTGTACTGAAGATTAACAGCATCTTATTCTTTAACACCGCTTTGATCAGCAAAACCTAGGCCATAGGTGGCAATGTTACATTAGTCTATTTATATTATTGAATGTAATATATCCAATAGCTTAAGTCCTATTTATGACAAATGATTCTCTTAATTAACCCTATGGGAATCATTTCATTTGTCCCATCAGTGTCTGCATCTATTGGCAGAGGAGCAGCCAGGGGACCTGTAAGGATAGGGATGGTAGTGTTTAGGGTTCTACCTCCAGCTTGTTGTCTTCCGTCAGTCAGTCAGTGAGAGAGACGATGCATCCCTCTTCTCTCAGATAGTTCATCTCATCAGGGTCTGTGTGTGTGTGTGTGTGTGTGTGTGTGTGTGTGTGTATTATCTTGACTGGCCAGACTCATGACCTCTTGGCTCTGACAATGGCCCCAGGACTGAGGGACAGAACCAGGGAAGTGGAAGGAGACATATCTATTGTGAAAATACTTATTTTCAATTAAATTCATTAGTAATATTAATATACATTTTACTTTGGCTATCGTATATATATTTATATAGAAGAGAAAAAGACAGTTGAAGAGCCTCATGCAACAGTGCACAATGACGTGAAACATTTGTTGAATTGAATGCAAATGTAGCCTACGTCTTGGGTTTTTGGGCTATTTGGGAGTTTTCCACGTCTGACAGATATCTCTGTCAGTAGGCCCAAGGCCTAACATATGGAGTGAAAAACACAAGAAAGAAAATGTCTGCCTGATACGCTGAGAACTGTACAAATTCATGAGCCATCAAAGACTGCAATATTTATTTTCCTTTGCATTGCAAAATAGAGAAATGAATGGCCCAGCTTCCCCTGTAAAGACAAACTTGAAAGCAATCACCCAGAGTTCTTTAAACCTTTTCTGTGTTGTGTATTATGCAGCGTTCTACTGTCTATGTAGTCTATGCCGTCTAACTGCCTTTTGAAGTCCTACTCCCTGACTGTACAGTATTTGCTTTTCACCAATTCTTTCCCACTGTGTCTCTGCTGGTTTGAAAGTGTGACCGATCGGGCGGTGAAAGCATCTCTATCAATTCACTTTGCTTCTTGGCTCCTCGGCTGGAGGAACAGCTCCAATTGGTCGTTTAGTTAGTGGTTTGTAAATGAATAACATGCAGGTCAGGGTTGTTGTCCGTGTTGGCCTAAGGTGAGTCTGGTGGAGCAGAGCAGAGAGGAGCAGAGTGGGGCTCCAGATTGGGGACAGGAGGGAAGGACAGATGCCCCTATTACAGCCCTGCTGGCCCAGACCTCCCTATCCCTGCTGGGGTGTGATCTTAGTACTACACCACAGGCCTGGGAGACGGCCATCTTCCCAAAATCTCTGACAGCAGCCTCTTTAAAAAATGTTTTATTTAAAATGTGTTTGTGTGTGTGTGATCGCGCTAAAATAGAAATCAGTGACTGCTGAGTTGTTCAATGATGTCCATGACTCTCCATCTCACCCTACCTCTCTCCCTCTCTCCAACTTGTTATTTTTCTGTTACAATGTCTTTGCAGTGTGATACAGTAAGCTTGTCATACAGTGCCTTCAGAAAGTATTTGCACCTTGGCCTACAGCCTGAATTTAAAATGGATAAAATTGAGTCAGTGGTCTACAGACAATGTGCCATAATGTCAAAGTGGAATAATGTTTTAAATTTTTTTCAAAAAAAGCTGAAATGTCTTGAGTCAATAAGTATTCAATACCTTTGTTATGGCAAGCCTAAATAAGTTCAGGAGTAAACATTTGCTTAACAAGTCACATAATAAGTTGAAAGACTACCTCATCTCTGTACCCCACATATACAATTATCTGTAAGGTAGTTGTTTGAATTTCAAACCAGGGAGATTTTCCAAAGCCGCGCAAAGAAGGGTACCTATTGGTAGATGGGTAAAAATATAAAAAGCAGACATTGAACATCCCTTTGAGCATGTTGAAGTTATTAATGACATTTGGATGGTGAATCAATACACCCAGTCACTACAAAGATACAGGAGTCCTCCGTAACTCAGTTGCCAGGGAGAAGAAGTAATCTGCTCAGGGATTTCACCATGAGGCCAATGGTGACTTCAAAACAGTTAAAGAGTTTAATGGCTGTGATAGGAGAAAACTGGGGATGGATCAACAACATTGTAGTTACTCCACAATACTAACCTAAATGACAGAGTGAAAAGAAGGAAGCCTGTACAGAATAAAAATATTACACAACATGCATCCTGTTTGCAACAAAGCACTAATGTAATACAACAAAAAAATGTGTCAAAGCAATTCACTTTTTGTCCAGAATACAGTGTTATATTTGGGGCAAATCCAATACAACACATTACTGAGTACCACTATCCATATTTTGAATCATAGTGGTGACTGCATCATGTTATGGGTATGCTTGTAATCGTTAAGGATCGGGGAGTTTTTCAGGATAAAAAATCCTAGAGGAAAACCTGCTTCAGTCTGCTTTCCACCAGACACTGGGAGATTGAATATCTATGGTAAGAATTAAAAATGGCTGTTTAGCAATGATCAACAACCAATTTGAGAGAGCTTGAAGAATACAAATAAATAAAATTGGCAAATATGGTTCAATCCAGGTGTGCAAAGCTCTTAGAGACTTAGAACGACTTTGTCATTATGGGGTATTGTGTGCAGATTGGTGAGAAAAAATATGTATTTAATCCATTTTGAATGTCAGGCTGTAACACAACAAAATGTGGAATATGTCAAGGGGTATGAATTCTTTCTGAAAGCACTGTAGATTCCACTGAATGAAGAGATACATGCAACTCAACAAATTCCACTGGCTATTTTTTTTAAGCGTGCCACAAAGTGGCTGGCCTATTTCTAACACCATTATCCTGTGAGTCTCTATGAAAGAGCGCTCCTTTTCTCTTGTGAAGGTGTGGGTGAGGAGACGGGAGGGGAGGGGACTGCGTAGACCCCGGCCGCATGGTCGTTATCTGCACCAGATGCAGGTTGACTTCAGACTTTCAATGGAAGGTAAAGAGAGGGGAAATTAATGAGAGCCATAAAGCCAGTAGGATAAATAATTAGGCAACCAAACAACCATCCGCCCCAAGATCCATGCAGCCACAGGAAACTCTGCCTCACTCCTCACTAACTTTCAGTTTCCACTGTTTGTCAAAGCTGTGGCTAATGTCACTTTTTGTCTTTGGTGTGTTTTTAACTCTATTTACTTTTTGGCATGAAAGTCAGTGCTGTTACTCTTCATGAATAATCACTATGACAGGCCTCTCCGTCCTGCCAACGGTAATTGGTCAGATGACTTCCTATTTGAGACATTCGTTTCAACGTTAGACAGAACGCTTGTGACAATTCAGTTGTCAAAAGGTGTGTTTGTAAATCAGTGGGAAGAGAAGGTGTCATACTGGAGTGAATGTTTGTGTGGAGTAAGCTGACGTCGTCATGCATTTGACATGTCCAGTGTTCACAGTTAGTTGACATATTAACCTCATTTTAATAATCCATATAATTCATTTATACTTCCGTGCCGCCTATTTTATTTGGAGCTGCCAAGCAGACTGCGCCTGCCTTGGTATACTATCACTAGGCTTATGCAGCTAGGTTACTGATGTCATTGTATTGAACTGATGGTTTCTCTAGCACGTCCTCCTTGGGATCCAAGATAATGTTGTAGCATTAGAGGACAAGACAGTGGTAATGTACTAGCGTATATTACATTGGTATGTTAACCTGCGGTGTGTCTGTCTGTCCCGGAGGATTGTGTGTCATTGCTATGTAGACTAGATGGAGAAACATGCTACTCCACAGACAGACAGACAGACAGACAGACAGACAGAGACAGACAGACAGACAGACAGACAGACAGACAGACAGACAGACAGACAGACAGACAGACAGACAGACAGACAGACAGACAGACAGAGACAGACAGAGATCAGTGAGAGACTTACATTATCCTGTAGCAGTCATTGATGGCTATTCATGGGTCTGCACTATAATCTGTTTCTCTAATCTCATTCAGAGATATAAATAAACAAGTAATGCTGTAAATAAAAGAGAGAAAGCACATGGGTGAGCATCGCAGGGATTATGGTAATTTTGAGGATAAGTAGAGGTGTTTAAAACATGACTTTTTAATAGGGGAGGAAGTAACTTCCTTTAACAGATCAGTTTGCACTGTCTGAACTCTATACTGGAATTAATATGCAAATAATTAACATAGAAACAACACAATTTCTGTAAACTCTATGCATGGATGCATGCTGCAGTAAACAGGTTTTTAGACATCTTTTAAACTCATTATAAAAGTAATAGGAATGCAATGTTAAAATGGGGGTTGTCTTAAATCACCCTCCAGTGTGAATGTGTTCCTCTAGTAATGGAGAAGGTAGTACACAGCACACACATTCCCCTGGCCATTCTATTGGTCAGAGAAGCTCTCGTAACACTTGTTTAGCTCTAGATGAATGACTACCTTCTTAATGATCAAAGCGTCAATAGTGGAGGATACCTACCTTCTGAATCAACTCACCCACATATGCCAGTTGATTTCAGGGCAGTTTTTCGTTCCACCTAATCTCTTCCAACATGACTTTTGGAAACTCTGAAATCAATTATGTGTTCTCTACCCAAATGAAACGCAAAAAAACGACTATATAACTTGAAAGTCGGCCTAGCTCACCTTTGACACGCTGCATTACAAAGGGAAAGGGAAATCACACTGCATACCTGATCCATAAAACCCTTTCAAATGGATTGCAGGGCCTGGGATGGATCCAGTCCTGGCGCTAGTTGTGGCATTGATGGCACAGCCCTTGGGCACGGGGATACTTGGCCTGGACAAGATGGACGGTTCCTGGGCCCGTATCAGTGGGCACTGGGCTGTCCTCGGGGAGCTTCTAAGCCATGCCGTCTGAAGAAGAACTGATGGCTTTGGCAGAACATGTGGACATGCTGTGGTTTTTATTTCAGTCAAAACAGCCCCGATGCTATCGCCTTCAGTCACCCAACCCAACACAGGCAGCAGCAGCAAGCTGACCTAAATGATTTTGCTTCACACAAGTTCTTCTCTTTCAAAAACGCATCAAATCGGAACTGAAGTTTTTATTTTGTTCTCCCTTTAGAACGACTTTTGCCTCATGAATTGTTGTTTCATCTCAGGAGACTATCGTTAGTATCACCCCTAAATGTTAAAATGTATAGAGGAACACCTTGAACTATCTAACTGGAAAGTTATATTGCTGCATCGAAAATGATTCCAGTATGATAATTATCAACACCTACCAAGTTGTTTCTACTACGGGAGAATATTGACGGCTTCAACTCTTTCAGAAGTAGTTAGTTGATACCTATCCACAGGCTAATGGAACCGCCACCTTTGATGAGAAGTTGAAACGAGTGTTGCTGTGTAGGCTTGGCACAATACTAGACATAGCTGGAGGGGCTGTGGCGCAGAACAGAGCAGAGAGGAGCGTAAGGGATCGAGACATTTAAATGGGCCTCATCCAGAGGTGACAAGTGCACCGTGTTCTCTGAACTGTAGGTGTGAGCCCGGTGCTGTATCTGTCTTTCATTATCTTTTATTTTCCTATTATTTTAAATGGACGGTATTTTTTTTCTACTAGAAGGTTTTTTGATATCCATTTAGATTGGAGGTTCATTAAAAAAAGCTCAGACAATAGAGTGACTTCTAATTAAGCCGCACTGCATCTGGCCCCTGGCACCCTATCCCGGTGTTCCATCTATTTTGCTGTGGAGAATTCATTTGTTTCTTAATTAAGAAAAACACCAATTGCGTGAAAAATCTGCTTATGGTACCTGAATCCTAATGAGTTAAGTAGTGAGGGGGAGAACTCATTCCAGTAGCCCTAGAAATGAACTGGGACATGATAAAAATGAACTAACTAGCCTTGCATAAATTGAAGCTGAGGGAGAGAAAATGTTCCATCATCATGGCCAAGACAATATGCAAACTATCTTCAAAGAAATCAAATTGCCGGAATGTTTTCATTTGCATGTATTAACTATTACCATAATGAGTAGAAGTGACATTGGACCCGGATTGTGTGTCTGTTCGATTGATAACTCTGCTGCATCTGTAAATAGTCTCCCCGCAAAATGATGCTACCAGTCAAATCAGCGTTGAACTGTGGAGAGGTTTTTATTTTTTTTATCAGGAAGACAACCTTGTACAAACCTGCTGCAGTGTTGAATCTGTGTCATCATTCTGTAACCGCTATCCTTAAACAGGAAGCAACTGGGAGACATTGTCTTTAAGACACTGCTGCGGAGGAGAGGAGAGAACCTGGCTGGGGGCAGTTCCACGAGGCTGTAGCTGGACCCAGAACCAGATTCAGTAGGCAGGGAGGCACTATGCTCCTCCATCTCCCCCACATGTCTCAACCCTTCCAGGATACCAGCAGCTCACTTATCTCCTTCCTCAACACCCCACCATAGCCCACGTTGGAGAGTCACGGGCAACCAGCCAAAGATACTGATGTTTTTGTACTGCAGGCGTCATGCAAAACATTTCAACTGTCTTAATATTCCAAATCATTTTTTCAACATGCTATTTCGGAGGATCAGCCGCTTGGGTCAAATTATTCAATTAAGTGTCTGTTTATTGCTGATACCAAAGCTGGGTTGCAGTTCTACTTATCACCTTTTCTGCAGATTGGTGTTCTCGCAGAATACCACCATAAAGATTGCCTCCCTGTAATTAAAATGGCACAGAGACAAATCTGGCACAGGGGCTAAGACACGGGGAAATGAGGGAGGTAGGGGGAAATTGCAGGGGGCTACGTTCTCTGTCATCCAATGAAAAAGTTTGGGCTACAAGCGTTTAACAAAACGGGTGTCAGAGAGGATATATGGCGAAGGAAGAGGATGGGTGTGAGGCGAGCAGAGAAAACGATGAGCCTTTGGGTGGCGTCGTTGTTGTTGTTGTTGAGAGCTGCTGTTGTAGGCTACAGAAGGCGGTTGGTTCATGAACAGTTGGTGGTGAACGGTCGGTCTCTTGTTGCCGTTCATTTTGAACCAAACGGGTAAACAGGAGGCTGGATGCTAGTCTGATTCGTCCGGTGGCACTGCATTGCTGTTTGGATGTCCTCCTAAACCACAGCCAAGCTTCCCTCCCAGAGCTGTGTTTGATGAGCAATTGGCAGGCTATAGAGACACGTGTACTCGCATCTCGTGGCAAACATACCTTTCACAGAGTCAGACTCGACAGACATGTGACTTCTCCGAGAGGGGAAAAAAAGGAGAAGGAAATGAAAGCAGCAATAAGCTGGGGATGTTAAACCCAGACATGAGAAAGACGTGAGAGACGACTTTGGATTTAGACAAAATCTTCATGCGCTTTTGACAATTTGCATTGTTATCGCCTGATAACTGGTGATGTTTTTACTTGGTTGTACATTTTTATGTGGAATATGTTAAACGTAAACCGGGCTATAACGATTCCCTTAATGACGTGGGGATCTTGCTCCCCCCCCCCCTCACGGATCGAGTCTTAGTGGGCTTCCAGTGCGGGATGGCTGATATCTGAATATTAAAAGCGAGTTTCAAGCTCATCTGCAAATGTGATTTGCACATATCACACTTCTGCAGTCGCCAGGCTGCTTCATCGCCAAGCTTCTGAGCAAAGAAGGGTAGAGAGGGAGAGAGAGAGTGAAAAGAGATGAAGAAGAAGTACATATGGGGTTGCTATTGATTTATTCCATATCTGACCTAATTTAAATCCCTGCCAACAAACTCATATGCATACTGTAGATTTTCTAAATTAGAGAAAGCAAACCTTGAGCTTCTGGGAGAGACAGGTGTAAACATCACTGTTGTCATAACGCACCTCCAATAAATCTGATCGTCATGTCAGCGTGCTGCTATAGAGCACCACATCAATTGGACATGATTTTGAAGCCTGAGGGCCCAGGGGAATGCCCTCCAGAACGAAGGTGCCCATTGACATGCCGTACACGCCAAGATAGAATTAAGACTGCCTGTCTTTGTTCCTCACCGGCTTCCTCACAGAGACCTAGTCATTTGGTTGAAATACGGAAACGTTTTGGAAAATGGAGGCTGTGATATTGTGGTGGTCTTTTCAATAGGAATATTCTCTGGATTTGAAGGAGGGGAATGGTTCATGATTTTAGTGTAGTAAGTACATTATTCATGAAATAATAATACTATTAATAATAATAAACTCATAATAATAACAGTTATACAAATAAATGAACAATCATCATACATCATTTTTTGCGTTACACAAACATTTTGTTTTGTCATATTTTTCATTTTTTGACATATTGACGTTATCAGATGTTAGACATTGTAGAGTGAATAAAATGGCAGAATATCTTGAGGACGGTGTGTTGTCTGTGACTGTAGCAGCAGTGGTGTTGTCATGATAATCCTCTCATTTGGAATGTCAGGATCAGCAGGTTAGGGCTCTCCACTTCCCTGCCATGTCAAGCCTACAGACCAGCGTGGTGGATTGTCATTTCTGAAGGAATATTTTGACAGAGCCTTCACTCCGCTGGGCTCAGCTCAAAGGTCAGAGCTGTACCACTTCCATTTACTGTGAGAACACTCAATCCCTGTGGAGGAGATGAGAGGAGAGGAGGCTGAGACTCCACTCTACTCCACACATCTCTACACATCTCCACACATACACTGTCTGTCTGTCTGTCTGTCTGTCTGTCTGTCTGTCTGTCTGTCTGTCTGTCTGTCTGTCTGTCTGTCTGTCTGTCTGTCTGTCTGTCTGTCTGTCTGTCTGTCTGTCTGTCTGTCTGTCTGTCTGTCTGTCTGTCTGTCTGTTCATTGTAAAGCATTTCCCTCTTGTATGATTGTTTGAATCCCTAATTGTCTTATTTTATAGTTGGATATTTAAAAAACACATCCTGGTTTAATTATAGCTTCTGTACAATGTCTCAATGGTTCTGCTGTCATTATTTCTGTGTAATTTGTGCCTCTCTTCAGACACCACAGTAGGCTGCTATGTGAATCAAAATAAGGAAGTTGTCAGTAGTTCTAGAAGACAGTGTGGACAGCCCCATTATCACTGTACCTGCACTGCTAAAGCTATCGGATAGGTATTAGCGCAGTAGCATAGTAACGGTGATCAGGACGTTCCGTGGTAGGTTTGACATCTCTGTAGGTTATTGGTGTAAACCTACCTCAGTCAGTCCCTCAGGCCAGGAGAGGAGAGGAGAGGATCATTAGTATGAGCAGATGGGTTGGCTTCTTTTGTCAGGGAACTGTTCTGTTTGAGTCAGTACAATGGACAGAAATGAGCCCTGTGAAATCAAACAATGGATGATGAAATCAACATGAAATCTGCAAACTTCGTCCTGGAACAGCAGTCAGCTTAAAGTCGATAAGGAATTTGATTGTGTCTGTGTCTGTGCTTGCTTTCGTGTCATGCTAACCCACCCAAAAGATGGATCAGGCAGACCGTAAGTGCAATCAGTTGGTCCTTTGCAGCAGCCATATTCCTCAGAGTGCTGCTACAGCCCTGTAACCCAGGTTTAGAGGGGAGCTGAGAGAGAGAGAGAGAGAGAGAGAGAGAGAGAGAGAGAGAGAGAGAGAGAGAGAGAGAGAGAGAGTATCCCAATCTCTCTCTCTGTTTTAAAGGACAGTACTTTGAATGTCATTTGACAATTTCCTTTTAATTAGAACTAATTTACAGAAAGATGCCCACCAGCTAATCTTTACAGGATAATTAACTTCTATTTTCTTTACTTTTAATTAAAAAGTGGAAAAGATTTAGCTGATCCATAAAGAATTGTTCTTTTGAAATGTTCATCAGACTTCACACTTCTTTTGGCGTTGTTAATATTTAGATCCTATCTGAGGCTCAGTCTCCACTGAGTTGGAGAAATGTTTTTTCTCCCTTATCCGCAGTATTAAGAAGTGGAACTATCAATAGTAAAAATAGGAACCAGAGGCAAATTAGAATTGAATTAATGAAGAAATTATTGCAAAAGCATAACCCCCCCATCCTTTAGTGCTGAAATGAAATTGACATCTTAGATATATCCATTTCACACAAATTCCTTGATGGGGAAAATATTATTTTATTTTCATTATTTGATACACTAATCTTTTGTTTCTTTCTGAATGCTCCCCCATTACACTGTTTAAAAATATTTTTTCTTGACTGGAAGCTGATTTTTGCAAAAGCAGTTTAACTCTTGGTGGGCATTTTACTACACTCACAGAGATGTGACATACACTGAGTATACCACACATTAGGAACATCTACCTAATATTGAGTTGCGCCACCTTTGCACCTCAGAACAACCTGAATTCGTCGGGACATGGAATCAACAAGGTGTCGAAGGCGTTCCACAGGGATGCTGGCCCATGTTGACTCCAATGTTTCCCACAGTTGTGTCAAGTTGGCTCGATGTCCTTTGGGTGATGGACCATTTTTGAAACACAGGAAACTGTTGAGCGTAAAATGTAAAAAAACAGAGGCGTTGCTGTTCTTGACACAAATCCGTCGCCTGGCACCTACTACCATACCCCGTTCAAAGGCACTTAAAAATGTTGTCTTGTCCATTCACCCTCTGAATGGCACACATACACAATCCATGTCTCAGTTATCTCAAGGCTTAAAAATCCTTCTTTAACCTGTCTCCTCCCCTTCATCTACACTGATTGAAGTGGATTTAATGAGTGCCATCAATAAGGGATCAATCTATCTCATGGAAAGAGCAGGTGTTCTTAATGTTTTGTCCACTCAGTGTGTACAGTACACTCAGAGGTTTACCCTTTCACTTCTGAGGCTAGAGACACAGGTTATGAGGCATTTAGAGTATACTGTACTGTATGGTATTGCCTACAGTCATTGGATAATGTACTTCCAGACTCGTGAGTAAGCAGAGACAGAGAAAATAGGATTCTATTGTAGACATAAAGTACTACTCTCTTACAAAGGTTGGGCGTAGGTCATCTAGCAGTTAGAACAAATGACATTTCTTACCGTTATTGAATGGTGTTTTTCCTACCTGTATGAAATGATGGCTCTTGAGTTAGTAGGTGAGGATAGATGTATAGAGCAGTATGAGTCTGCTGTAGACGTACAGTACCACTGTCCTCCTGGTGAGACAGTGGCTGAAGATGGATGCCCCCACTTAGCCATGACAGCACCCAGGAGGCTGTTTCAATGGCTTGATTGTTCAAGTGAAAAACATGCTTACAGTTATACAAGGAAATGATCCAGTGAAGAACTATAAGTCATTCATTATAAATATGTTTAGAAACCAGTAATTACATGAAATATTGAACTTGTTGCTGGGACTGGGGCTTTACATGCAACATGCAGTGTTATGGCATCATCTGGAATGGTTGCGTTGTTATGGAGACTAAGTTTAAGTGTGTATCACACATCCTTTTATTTATTTATTATGAAAATGTCGCTTAAACAAAATGTACTAGGATCAGATCACAGAGAAAAGTGTGTGTGGCTATAAAAACAAGCTAATGTCTGCTAGCTAACCCATGAGTTTCTTTGAACCCTTTCCCTTTTATTGGTGCAATAGAGGCTATAGAGGACCACCCTGTGACTTTAGTGGAAAGAGCAGTCAGTCGCCAGTTGGGTGCCTGAGTAAAGTGAAGCAAAATAAAGCCAGGCAGCGAGCTTCACAGAGAAGCTGACGTCTGCCGAAGGCCGCAGGCCTGCTCTGAGGTACCTCCAGCATTTTAATGGGATAGTAAAATGCCAGTGTGTTTTCATGCGATTCCAATTCAAATTCATTGGATGAAGAAATAAGAATGTGCTATTTCCCTTTAATAGTGAGATAAACAACATGCAAGTCAGCAAACACCATCAAAATCCTGCTTTTGTCTGATCTAAATACTAGATTGATGCTGATTGCTATTCATTACATTCTTTGTACTTGGTTAATGCTCTTCCCACTACCATGAGGAATCTGCAGATAGAAGACCATAGCTCAGACAGTCATAGCCAATGCGTCTCTCTCTCTCTCCCTCTCTCTCTCTCTCTCTGCCGTATCAATGATTCCATCTTACACTGTGAGTTGTAAACTTTGAGAGCCTTTTTAGACATGAGAGGCACTGCCATGTCTTCAGTGGAGCCATCCTGCAGCCTCACAGAGTGATGTCTGTCTGTCTATGTGTGTGTGTGTGTGTGTGTGTGTGTGTGTGGTGTGTGTGTGTGTGTGTGTGTGTGTGTGTGTGTTGTGTGTGTGTGTGTTGTCAGCCAGCCTCAGATTAATCCCCACCCCCACATTCTCCCTCTTTTCACCTCAATTCCCAAACAAGTATGGGTGGTGAGTTGGTTGACTGTTGATTGTAAGTGCCCGAATTTAGGAACGCCGCCATTTCTAATCACCAAAATTACATTGCTTAGCAACCGGAAAATCAAGTTAAACAATAGCATTGCTTATTGTCGGTCACAGACAGCGGCTCTGAGAACACATCAGTCTCCACTGTTCCACCACTCCTCCAACCGTTCTGAATACACAAATAAAATGAATTCACACACAGACACAGTAAAATATACAGATGGTAAATTACTTTTCACTGCATGATGTTGCAGAATTAGCTCCACACATTTAGTGTGATCACAGAATTAGAACAGGCTCTTCTCTTTTATTAGATTTTATGCAATCAAGTACTTTAAGATGAAGAATCCCTTTGAGGGTTGCTGTTACACATTAAGCCATTAAGAATTGAGTAAATGGTGTATCTATTTTATTACGGTGATCACGGATTAAATGAGTGCAGCCCTGTAACACACACAGCCGGCCTTCTCCTAAGCTGCCAGAGCCCTCTGCATCCCAAAGGTCATTATAGGAGAAGAGAGAGCATCAGAGAATATGTTACC